>NC_057813.1:125622992-125623277 GCF_018294505.1 Triticum aestivum | reverse complement strand
GACACACACCCCGACACCCTGCCTTCTACTGCCGGATGCCACACAACACCGGGAAACCAACCCCTCTACCTGCAGCATGCTGCCGGCCGCCTGCGTTGCCCCGTGCCATGTTGTCTCTGCTAGCTAGCTGTAGCCATTCAGGAGGAATCAGGAGCGTCGAAGCTCAGAATAAGTTGCATCTCCATATATTTAGTCAGGAACGGAAGTTGAGAACGATCAGCAGGCAGATTAGCCTTGTGCAAGTACTTGGAAATGGTAATGTGGCTCCCGTAGCTGGCCTATGTT
>NC_057813.1:125455911-125622914 GCF_018294505.1 Triticum aestivum | reverse complement strand
TCTCTCTCTCTCTCTCTCTCTCTCTCTCTCTCTCTCTCTCTCTCTCTCTCTGAATGCTAAAAAATATTACTCATGGGCTGATGGTGGGCCAAATCCCAGGGTGGTCCATGGACCACCCTGGCCACCCTGTGGCTACGCCACTGCTAATATCTCAACCACATGATTTGAGCCTCAGGATTTGTGTTTTTGCGAGCGCAATATCGTCACTCGTCACACACAGGCCACACGCTCCTATGCGTAGGTTGTTTTCTTTAAAATTGACATGTTGATCTCTATGGGCCTTCACTTTTAACTTAGCACGGGCCTGATGTCCACACCTGCATGCATGTGCATGCTTTTGTGGGAGGTTGTTGATGCATGCATCGAAAATCTGTTTCTGAGCTCAGGCTCAGTTGATCCTGATATCTACGCCGATGGTTCGCGTCAGGATCCATGCGTCTTTTTGTATTTCATGGTCGTATATGGCATTCCCTCACGCATGGCAGCCGCGCATTTATTGAGACGGGGTGTTGCATCGCCGTTTGTGGAAGAGGGGCTAAATTTCGTGTTTTGACCCTTTTCGTGTACTTTAGCACGATCTGACCTTGGTCTGAAATTTTTTCGAGATTTGACCCTTTTGTTGCCGCTGCCGACCCTAGCGGTAGCGTTACACAGGCTACCGCCGCTCCACCTGGCGGTAGGTGCCCTGACGACGTCTGGCAGTTAACGGCCACTAACACGTGGCAAAGGGACCTTCCACCGCTGACCCTCGCGGTAGGCTCTAACATCCTACCGCCAAGAACATTGGCGGTAGGGTCCTGGATAAGGTTGTGAGGGGTGGGGGATGTGCTCCCCCACCCACTCATTCACCCCCATTCCCATTCTCCCTCTTTCGAGCTCAAGCTCTCTCCCCTCTTCTCCCCACCAAAGCACCCACTAGATCCCCTTCCATTGCTTGAGATTTGTTCGGTGGATCTGGGGCATTTGCATCACCCAAGGTACCTCTCCCACCCCCCTTCATTTGGTTGGTTGAAATCATGCATTTTGCTCATTTTGTTGGAAACCCTATTTCATGGTTTTGTTGTGGCGAAATCAATGTATATGATGCATTTAGGGTAATGTTTGTGCTTTGACAATGTATTGTGTGACAAGCATTGTTTGGGTATTAAGAACTATCATTTATGGTTTTGTAGGGTTAGGTTTAATGTTATGGTTAGGGTTAAGGTTAGGGTTAGGGTTATGCTTAAGTAAGTCCTTATGACGAACGCTATAGTAGTTACCTCTCGAATTGTAGGTCGATCTTGTCCTAGGGTTATAGTTTTTGTCAAGAGATGGTTAGGATTTTTGCCTTGGATGACTGTTATAGTAATCCCTCGACTTGTAGGATCCGTCATCTTTGTTGAGACTTCTGCGGAGGCGGTGGCGAAGGGTGAACGTGCAGTCATTGAGGAAAAGATGGACCCGTGGGTCCAAGTCGTTGATGTGTTGAATGCGGCTTGTAGAGAATTTTCAAAGTATTATGTGTCCAAGTGCGACAATGACAAAGTTAAGTTATACCAAGCTAAACAGAAAAACATAAGCAATCTCAAGAAGGAAGAGAAATTTCATAGACGTGCTCTTGCAAGGCAAATTGCATTGTGCGGAACAAGGGATGACGTGCATGAGATGGACTTAAAAACCCTGGCCAGATCGTTGACTGGCTAGTTAGGCAATCATCATCGGTGATACCTAGTCCGGCATCTCATTGGGCTTGGGTCCGTGAAAGAAATGATGTCAATTGTTGCAACCCGGGGTCGTATGACAAAGATGTCGTGTTGATGGACGAATAGAGGGGTTGAAACACATGATGTTGTAGTGTCATTTGGACTATAATGGCATGTACCCTTATAATTTATGTAACCTGTGTCATTTGAACAAGTGAGAACATTATGTAACCTAGGTCATTCTAAATAAGTTATGCTTTGTGTTTATCTTGTATCATTTGATTTGAGTTTTGGTTTGTTCCATTTCATGTAGCATGGAAAAAATGACCCCGGCGGTGCAGATAGCATATCAGAAGTGTGAAGGAGAACGACGTCGTAGGATGCTGATGGAGCTTAGAAAATGGATTAAGAGTTGTGAAGACGCAAACGCGGCTATGAGTGATTTCAACAAGTATGTGTTCTGTGAGTTCCCTGAAGAGCTCGAGATAGAAAAATGGAAGATAGTTAATGAGTTGTAGGAGAAGGAAGATGAGTGTAGATGGACTTTGGCAATGGAGATAGCGTTCTCCGTAAGTATTGGTGAATTCGAGGAGGTGGACATGGCAAAGCCCGGGAAGATCATTGGATGGGAAATCAAACAAGGAGTTTCGGAGAATCCAACCCGACATGCTCGATGGGCCTGGTTTCGTGAGGAAAAGGGTTTGATGATCCATTGGGCGGGTTCTGCCGAGTATCAACCAAAGCTTAATCCAAAGCGTGCGGAACAAATCAAACATATAAGGCGATTAGGGCCTACTTTCCGGCTTATTAGGGGCTCCTTTTCGGGTAGATGTCATTTGAAAATGTTCAGGGGCTATTTCCGGTGCAGAACACTTGTCATTTGAATATTTGGGCATTTGAAGCAATTATCTAAGTCATTTAAATTTGGTAGATGGAACTTGATGTAATGGACTTGATGTTTTGATGTTATTTTATGCATTTCCGTGGTATTTGATAATGTCGATTGAACTTCATGTTGATTGAATATTCGGTATTTGGAAAAATGCTCTAAGTCATTTTCGTAGTAATGATGTAATGTCATTACATTGTATGGCTAAAAAAGAAAGGCAAAGACCACGGGCCAAAAAATAAAGGGAAGGGAGTGGCAGGTTGGGTGGCCACCCTACCACCATCAACCATGGCGGTAGGGTGACCACCCCTACCGCCCAAAGAGGGACCGAATTGGTCACAGAACAGGCGTCACCCTACCGCCATGAACCTCGATGGTAGGGTGACCAACCCTACCGTAGAAAATGGAGTTGAGTCGGTCACAGTACATTTTCCCACCTTACCGCCATGGTACCTAGCGGTAGGGTGGCCAACCCTGCCGCAGAACAGAGGAGTGATCCCGTCACAGAACAGTTCGGCACCCTACCGCCAAGCTGTCTGGCGGTAGGTCTTCAAATCCTACCGCCAACACTACTAGGAAAAGGTCTACTAATGGCGCACCGGTTTTGCCTACTAATGGCGCACTACCGGTGCGCCATTAGTAGCACGCCATTAGAATTTTTTACTAATGGCGCACCACTGGTGCGCCATTAGTATCTGGTATACTAATGGCGCACCTGGTAGTGTGCCATTAGTATGTAACTCCATGCGCCATTAGTATGCCTCCCGGGGGCCTCCTCGAAACTGGTCGGGCACTTGTTCCCCTTGGGAAGACGTTCGTGCCAGAATGATATGTTCTCGTCGAAGCATGCGTCGGTCATTTTGTATTTTACCTTCATCTCCAGAGCCATGAGCGTTACTTTCAGGCGGGTATCCTCGGGCCTGCATCCTTCATACAATGGAGTAACCGCGTCTATCTCCAGTTGATCCAGCTTGGCTTTCTCTCGGGCGGCAGCTCTTGCGTTATCCGTCTGCTTGCGAAGCAGCTCTTGAATATGAGGGTCCTGCACCCAGCCTCCATCGTCATCTTCTCCGGCATCTTCTCATCATGCCCTTCGTCTTGATCTTCCTCATCATCATGTACGACATCTTCTACATGATGATTGTGTACATCATCACCATCGTGATCATGTCCTGAAGATTCTTCGTCTTCTCTCCCACCCTCGCCGCGGTGGTTGTCTTGTTGCCCTTCCTCATTTCTTGCCCGGCCCCCATGGACTATTGGGGAACGTAGTAATTTCATAAATTTTCCTACGTACACGCAGGATCATGGTGATGGCATAGCAACGAGAGAGGAGAGTGTTGTCCACGTACCCTCGTAGACCGTAAGCGGAAGCGGTATGACAACGCGGTTGATGTAGTCATACGTCTTCACGATCCGACCGATCCAAGTACCGAACGTACGGTACCTCCGAGTTCAGCACACGTTCAGCTCGATGACGTCCCCTGGGCTTCAATCCAGCGAAGTGTCGGGGATGAGTTCCGTCAGCACGACGGCGTGGTGACGATGATGATGTTCTACCGGCGCAGGGCTTCGCCTAAACTCCGCGACGATATGACAGAGGTGGAATATGGTGGAGGGGGGCACCGCACACGGCTAAGGAACGATCCGTAGATCAACTTGTGTGTCCATGGGGTGCCCCCTGCCCCCGTATATAAAGGAGTGGAGGAGGGGAGGGCCGGCCCTCTCTATGGCGCGCCCTAGGGGAGTCCTACTCCCACCGGGAGTAGGGTTCCCTCTTTCCTAGTCCAACTAGGAGTCCTTCCATGTAGTAGGAGTAGGAGACAAGGAAGGGGAAGAGAGAAGGGAAGGAAGGAGGGGGTGCGGCCCCTCCCCTTAGTCCAATTCGGACTAGGCCATGGGGGGCGCGCGGCCTGCCCTAGGCAGCCCCTCTCTCTTTCCCGTATGGCCCAATAAGGCCCAATACTTCTCCCCGGCGAATTCCCGTAACTCTCCGGTACTCCGATAAATACCCTAATCACTCGGAACCTTTCCGAACTCCGAATATAGTCGTCCAATATATCGATCTTTACGTCTCGACCATTTTGAGACTCCTCGTCATGTCCCCGTTCTCATCCGGGACTCCAAACTCCTTCGGTACATCAAAACTTATAAACTCATAATAAAACTGTCATTGTAACGTTAAGCGCGCGGACCCTACGGGTTCGAGAACTATGTAGACATGACCTAGAACTATTCTCGGTCAATAACCAATAGCGGAACCTGGATGCCCATATTGGTTCCTATATATTCTGCGAAGATCTTTATCGGTCAAACCGCATAACAACATACGTTGTTCCCTTTGTCATCGGTATGTTACTTGCCCGAGATTTGATCGTCGGTATCCAATACCTAGTTCAATCTCGTTACCGGCAAGTCTCTTTACTCGTTACGTAATGCATCATCCCGTAACCAACTCATTGGTCACATTGCTTGCAAGGCTTATAGTGATGTGCATTACCGACAGGGCCCAGAGATACCTCTCCGACAATCGGAGTGACAAAACTTAATCTCGAAATACGCCAACTCAACATGTACCTTCGGAGACACCTGTAGTACTCCTTTATAATCACCCAGTTACGTTGTGACGTTTGGTAGCACCCAAAGTGTTCCTCCGGTAAACGGGAGTTGCATAATCTCATAGTTACAGGAACATGTATAAGTCATGAAGAAAGCAATAGCAACATATTAAACGATCAAGTGCTAGGCTAACGGAATGGGTCATGTCAATCACATCATTCTCCTAATGATGTGATCCCGTTAATCAAATGACAACTCTTTTGTCCATGGTTAGGAAACATAACCATCTTTGATAAACGAGCTAGTCAAGTAGAGGCATACTAGTGACACTATGTTTGTCTATGTATTCACACATGTATTATGTTTCCGGTTAATACAATTCTAGCATGAATAATAAACATTTATCATGATATAAGGAAATAAATAATAACTTTATTATTGCCTCTAGGGCATATTTCCTTCAGTCTCCCACTTGCACTAGAGTCAATAGTCTAGTTCACATCGCCATGTGATTTAACACCAATATTCACATCTGCATGTGATTAATACCCATAGTTCACATCATCATGTGATCAACACCCAAAGGGTTTACTAGAGTCAATAATCTAGTTCACATCGCTATGTGATTAACACCCAAAAGAGTACTAAGGTATGATCATGCTTTGCTCGTGAGAGAAGCTTAGTCAACGGGTCTGTCACATTCAGAGCCGTATGTATTTTGCAAACATTCTATGTCTTCAATGCTCTGCATGGAGCTACTCTAGCTTAATTGCTCCCACTTTCAATATGTATCCAGTTTGAGACTTAGAGTCATCTGGATTAGTGTAAAAGTTTGCACCGATGTAACTTTTATAACGAACTCTTTTATCACCTACATAATCGAGAAACATCTCCTTAGTCCTTACTAAGGATATTCTTGACCGCTGTCTAGTGATCTACTATTAGATCAAAATTGTATTCCTTTGCCAAACTCAGAGCAAGGTATACAATATGTCTGGTTCACAGTATAGCATACTTTATAGAACCTATGACTGAGGCATAGGGAATGACTTTTCATTCTCTTTCTATTTTCTGCCATGGTCGGGTCTTGAGTCTTACTCAACTTCACACCTTGCAACACAGGCAAGAACTCCTTCTTTGACTGTTCCATTTTGAACTATTTCAAAAATTTATCAAGGTATGTATTCATTGAAAAATCTTATCAAGCGTCTTGATCTATCTATATAGATCTTGATGCTCAATGTGTAAGCAGCTTTACCGAGGTCTTTCTTTTAAAGAACTTCTTTCAAACACTCCTTTATGCTTTGCAGAATAATTCTACATTATTTTCGATCAACAATATGCCATTCACATATACTTATCAGAAATGTTGTAGTGCTCCTACTCACTTTCTTGTAAATACAGGCTTCACCGTAAGTCTGTACAAAACAATATGCTTTGATCAACTTATCAAAGCGTATATTCCAAGTCTGAGATGCTTGCACCAGTCCATAGATGGACTGCTGGAGCTTGCATATTTTGTTAGCACCTTTAGGATTGACAAAACCTTCTGGTTGCATCATATACAACTCTTATTTAATAAATCCATTAAGGAATGCAGTTTTGACATCTATTTGCCAGATTTCATAAAATGCGGCAATTGCTAACATGATTTGAACAGACTTTAAGCATCGATACAAGTGAGAAAATCTCATTGTATTCAACACCTTGAACTTGTCGAAAAACCTTTTTGCGACAAGTCGAGCTTTGTAGATAGTAACACTACTATCAACGTCCGTCTTCCTCTTGAAGATCCATTTATTTTCTATGGCTTGCCGATCATCGGGCAAGTCCACCAAAGTCCACACTTTGTTCTCATACATGGATCCTATCTCAGATTTTATGGCCTCCAGCCATTTTGCGGAATCTGGGCTCATCATCGCTTCCTCATAGTTCATAGGTTTATCATGGTCTAGTAACATGACTTTCAGAACAGGATTACCGTACCACTTTGGTGCGGACCGTACTCTGGAAGATCTACGAGGTTCTGTAGTAACTTAATCTGAAGTTTCATGATCATCATCATTAACTTCCTCACTAATTGGTGTAGGAATCACTGGAACTAATTTCAGTGATGAACTACTTTCCAATAAGGGAGAAGGTACAATTACCTCATCAAGTTCTACTTTCCTCCCACTCAGTTCTTTCGAGAGAAACTGCTTCCCTAGAAAGGATCCATATTAGCAACGAATAACTTGCCTTCGGATCTATGATAGAAGGTATATTATATGAAGATGCACTTCTGTGATTTGGGTTCGAGCTTATCAAGTTGAAAACCTTTTTTCATATAAGTATCGCAACTCCAAACTTTAAGAAACGACAGCTTAGGTTTACTGCTAAACCATAGTTCATATGGTGTCATCTCAACGGATTTAGATGGTGCCCTATTAAACGTGAATGCAGCTGTCTCTAATGCATAACCCCAAAACAATAGTGGTAAATCAGTAAGAGACATCATAGATCGCACCATATCCAATAAAGTGCGATTACGACGTTCGGACACACCATAACATTGTGGTGTTCCAGGTGGCGTGAGCTGTGAAACTATTCCACTTTGTTTTAATTGAAGACCAAACTCGTAACTCAAATATTCGTCTCCGCGATCAGATCGCAGAAATTTTATTTTCTTGTTACGATGATTTTCCCACTTCACTCTGAAATTCTTTGAACCTTTCAACTATTTCAGACTTATGTTTCATCAAGTAGATATTCCCATATCTGCTCAAATCATCTTGTGAAGGTTAGAAAATAATGATACTTTCCACGAGCATCAACACTCATTGGATCGCATACAACGGTATGTATTATTTCCAATAAGTCAGTAGCTCGTTCCATTGTTCTGGAGAACAGAGTTTTGGTCATCTTGCCCAAAAGGCACGATTCGCAAGCATCAAATGATTCATAACCAATTGATTCCGAAAATCCATCTTTATGGAGTTTCTTCATGCGCTTTACACCGATATGACCCAAACGGCAGTGCCACAAATAAGTTGCACTATCATTATTCACTTTGCATCTTTTGGCTTCAACATTATGAATATGTGTATCACTACGATCGAGATCCAACAAACTATTTTCATTGGGTGTATGACCATTGAAGGTTTTATTCATGTAAACAGAACAACAATTATTCTCTGACTTTAAATGAATAATCGTATTGCAATAAACATGATCAAATCATATTCATGCTCAACGCAAACGCCAAATAACATTTATTTAGGTTTAACACTAATCCCGAAAGTATAGGGAGTGTGCGATGATGATCATATCAATCTTGGAACCACTTCCAACGCACATCATCACTTCACCCTCAACTAGTCTCTGTTTATTCTGTAACTCCTGTTTCGAGTTACTAATCTTAGCAACCGAACAAGTATCAAATACTCAGGGGCTACTATAAACACTAGTAAGGCACACATCAATAACTTGTATATCAAATATACCCTTTTTCACTTCGCCATCCTTCTTATCCACCAAATATTCAGGGCATTTCCGCTTCCAGTGACCATTTCCTTTGCAGTGTAAGCACTCAGTTTCAGGCTTTGGTCCAGCTGTGGGCTTCTTCGCGGGAGTGACAACTTGTTTGCCATTCTACTTGAAGTTTCCCTTTCTTTCCCTTTGCCCTTTTCTTGAAACTAGTGGTCTTGTCAAT
Source organism: Triticum aestivum (assembly GCF_018294505.1). Taxonomy (NCBI): domain Eukaryota; kingdom Viridiplantae; phylum Streptophyta; class Magnoliopsida; order Poales; family Poaceae; genus Triticum; species Triticum aestivum. The sequence goes on along the minus strand of NC_057813.1, from coordinate 125,614,093 downwards.
CTTCAACACTTGATGCTCTTTCTTGATTTCTACCTTCGTTGATTTCAACATCATGAAGAGCTCGGGAATCGTTTTCGTCATCCCTTGCATACTATAGTTCATCATGAAGTTCTAGTAACTTAGTGATGGTGACTAGAGAATTCTGCCAATCACTATCTTATCTGGAAGATTAACTCCCACTTGATTCAAGCGATTGAAGTACCCAGACAATCTGAGCACATGCTCACTAGTTGAGCGATTCTCCTCCATCTTTTAGCCATAGAACTTGTTGGAGACTTTATGTCTCTCAACTCGGGTATTTGCTTGAAATATTAACTTCAATTCCTGGAACATCTCATATGGTCCATGACGTTCAAAACGTCTTTGAAGTCCCGATTCTAAGCCGTTAAGCATGGTGCACTAAACTATCAAGTAGTCATCATATTGAGCTAGCCAAACGTTCATAACGTCTGCATCTGCTCCTGCAATAGGTCGGTCACATAGCGGTGCATTAAGGACATAATTCTTCTGTGCAGCAATGAGGATAAACCTCAGATCACGGATCCAATCCGCATCATTGCTACTAACATCTTTCAACACAATTTTCTCTAGGAACATATCAAAATAAACATATGAAAGCAACAACGCAAGCTATTGATCTACAACATAATTTGCAAAATACTACGAGGACTAAGTTTATGATAAATTTAAGTTCAATTAATCATATTACTTAAGAACTCCCCCTTAGATAGACATCCCTCTAGTCCTCTAAGTGATTACGTGATCCATATCAACTAAACCATGTCCGATCATCACGTGAGATGGAGTAGTTTCAATGGTGAACATCACTATGTTGATCATATCTACTATATGATTCACGTTCAACCTTTCGGTCTCCGCGTTCCGAGGCCATATCTGTGTATGCTAGGCTCGTCAAGTATGACCTGAGTATTCCGCGTGTGCAACTGTTTTGCACCCGTTGTATTTGAACGTAGAGCCTATCACACCCGATCATCACGTGGTGTCTAAGCACGAAGAACTTTCGCAACGGTGCATACTCAGGGAGAACACTTCTTGATTATTAGTGAGAGATCATCTTAAAATGCTACCGTCAATCAAAGCAAGATAAGATGCATAAAGGATAAACATCACACGCAATCAATATAAGTGATATGATATGGCCATCATCATCTTGTGCTTGTGATCTCCATCTTCGAAGCACCGTCGTGATCACCATCGTCACCGGCGCGACACCTTGATCTCCATCGTAGCATCGTTGTCGTTACGCCATCTATTGCTTCTACGACTATCGCTACCGCTTAGAGATAAAGTAAAGCAATTACAGGGCGTTTGCATTTCATACAATAAAGCGACAACCATATGGCTCCAGCCAGTTGCCGATAACTTCGGTTACAAAACATGATCATCTCATACAATAAAATATAGTATCACGTCTTGACCATATCACATCACAACATGCCCTGCAAAAACAAGTTAGACGTCCTCTACTTTGTTGTTGCAAATTTTACGTGGCTGCTATGGGCTTAGCAAGAACCGTTCTTACCTACGCATCAAAACCACAACGATAGTTCGTCAAGTTAGTGTTGTTTTAACCTTCGCAAGGACCGGGCGTAGCCACACTCGATTCAGCTAAAGTGAGAGAGATAGACACCCGCCAGCCACCTTTAAGCACAAGTGCTCGTAACGGTGAAACCAGTCTCGCGTAAGCGTACGTGTAATGTCGGTCCGGGCCGCTTCATCTCACAATACCGCCGAACTAAAGTATGACATGCTGGTAAGCAGTATGACTTGTATCACCCACAACTCACCTGTGTTCAACTTGTGCATATAACATCAACGCATAAAACCTAGGCTCGGATGCCACTGTTGGGGAACGTAGTAATTTCATAAATTTTCCTACGTACACGCAAGATCATGGTGATGGCATAGGAACGAGAGAGGAGAGTGTTGTCCACGTACCCTCGTAGACCGTAAGCGGAAGCGTTATGACAATGCGGTTGATGTAGTCGTACGTCTTCACGATCCGACCGATCCAAGTACCGAACATACGGCACCTCCGAGTTCAGCACACGTTCAGCTCGATGACGTCCCCCGGGCTTCAATCCAGTGAAGTGTCGGGGATGAGTTCCATCAGCACGACGGCGTGGTGACGACGATGATGTTCTACCGGTGCAGGGCTTCGCCTAAACTCCGCGACGATATGAACGAGGTGGAATATGGTGGAGGGGGGCACCGCACACGGCTAAGGAATGATCCGTAGATCAACTTGTGTGTCCATGGGGTGCCCCCTGCCCCCGTATATAAAGGAGTGGAGGAGGGGAGGGCCGGCCCTCTCTATGGCGCGCCCTAGGGGAGTCCTACTCCCACCGGGAGTAGGATTCCCTCTTTCCTAGTCCAACTAGGAGTCCTTCCATGTAGTAGGAGTAGGAGACAAGGAAGGGGAAGAGAGAAGGGAAGGAAGGAGGGGGTGCGGCCCCTCCCCTTAGTCCAATTCGGACTAGGCCATGGGGGGGCGCGCGGCCTGCCCTAGGCAGCCCCTCTCTCTTTCCCGTATGGCCCAATAAGGCCCAATACTTCTCCCCGGCGAATTCCCGTAACTCTCCGGTACTCCGATAAATATCCGAATCACTCGGAACCTTTCCGAACTCCGAATATAGTCGTCCAATATATCGATCTTTACGTCTCGACCATTTTGAGACTCCTCGTCATGTCCCCGATCTCATCCGGGACTCCGAACTCCTTCGGTACATCAAAACTTATAAACTCATAATAAATTTGTCATCGTAACGTTAAGCGTGCGGACCCTACGGGTTCGAGAACTATGTAGACATGACCTAGAACTATTCTCGGTCAATAACCAATAGCGGAACCTGGATGCCCATATTGGTTCCTACATATTCTACGAAGATCTTTATCGGTCAAACCGCATAACAACATACGTTGTTCCCTTTGTCATCGGTATGTTACTTGCCCGAGATTTGATCGTCGGTATCCAATACCTAGTTCAATCTCGTTACCGGCAAGTCTCTTTACTCGTTACGTAATGCATCATCCCGTAACCAACTCATTGGTCACATTGCTTGCAAGGCTTATAGTGATGTGCATTACCGAGAGGGCCCAGAGATACCTCTCCGACAATCGGAGTGAGAAAACCTAATCTCGAAATACGCCAACTCAGCATGTACCTTCGGAGACACCTGTAGTACTCCTTTATAATCACCCAGTTACGTTGTGACGTTTGGTAGCACCCAAAGTGTTCCTCCGGTAAACGGGAGTTGCATAATCTCATAGTTACAGGAACATGTATAAGTCATGAAGAAAGCAATAGCAACATACTAAATGATCAAGTGCTAGGCTAACGGAATGGGTCATGTCAATCACATCATTCTCCTAATGATGTGATCCCGTTAATCAAATGACAACTCTTTTGTCCATGGTTAGGAAACATAACCATCTTTGATAAACGAGCTAGTCAAGTAGAGGCATACTAGTGACACTATGTTTGTCTATGTATTCACACATGTATTATGTTTCCGGTTAATACAATTCTAGCATGAATAATAAACATTTATCATGATATAAGGAAATAAATAATAACTTTATTATTGCCTCTAGGGCATATTTCCTTCATGGATGACTTCATAGTCATCTTCATCACCTTGCCACCGATAGCCATCCATGAAACCACGCAAGAGCAGGTGGTCCCGCACCTGCCCGGAATCCGGGTCCGCAATAAGGCTCTTCAGCTTGCATCTTCGACACGAACATCTTATCTCCGTCTCGTTCTTTTGAAGCATCTCGGCCTTCGCGGAGCTCAAAAACCTCTTCACGACGCCTTCGGTCATCGTGCGGACCATGGTCGCCTGCGGGGTAGAGCAAAACGATATTTTAGAACCAAGAAAAAATTTGGTATGACCTTCCCTAAAAATAGGACCAAAAAGAATGCATAGTGCCAAAATTCTCGCCGAAACGGAAATGAATCAACATTCCGGCAAAATATTGGCAACTATCGCATTTCAAATACCAGTACCTGCAAACACAAACATATATGCAACACCACAAACATACATAGATCTAGATAGGCCACAAAAAGTGCATGTGCACGTTGTTGGAGCGAGCTAGGGAGAAAAAAAGTAGACCTACAACATGAAGATAGCTTTCCCCTTACTTACCTATCAAAAAAAAGGTAATTTCACCACTTAATTTTGATGAATCTATGGTGCAAATGAGGTGAGGAGGAGGAGGCAGCCGACAAGCTTAGAGAAGGAGGTGAGGGGAATGAAGTGGGGAAAGTGAGTGTGTAGGTGTGGCTGTCCAAAAATATCTAGCTGGTCCCAGGTTACTAATGGCGCACCACTAAGCCATGCGCCATTAGTAACCCAACATACTAATAGCGCACCACAGTGACATGCAACAATAGTAGTTTTGCAAAAAAGTAAAAAAAAAAATTATGATAATGGCGCACCTTGGCACAGTGCGCCATTAGTAGTTTAAACTACTAATGGCGCACTTTGGCATAGTGTGCCATTAGTAGGTTTGCAAAAAAGTAAAAAAAAATTATATACTAATGGCGCACTGTCTTGGTCATGCGCCATTACTAGTTCTAACTAGTAATGGCGCACTTTGCCATCCATGCGTCATTAGTTTGTATGGAAAAATGGGAAAAAATCAATAGTAGTGGCGCACCGTGAGCATGGCACGAGCAACCGGTGCGCCATTAGTATATAGTAGTGGCGCACTACTTACCTGGTGCGCCATTAGAATCAGTCCTATCTATAGCCCTTTTCCTAGTAGTGCAAGGAGTCTAGTGGTAGGGGGGCAAAGTAGAGTTTGCTCTGTTTTTCATCATTTTCATCATTTCAGATAGGCCAAACAAGTCACAACAACATCACAACAAATGTAGTTCATGACATAGTTTCATCACAAGTTTCCAAATCAAAGACATAGTTCATGTCAGGTTTCACAAATAAAGTACATAGTTCATCATAAGTTTCACAAATCAAAGACATAGTTCATCACAGGTTTCTCGAATCGAAGGGATAGTTCATGACAAGTTTCTTGAATTGAAGGCATAGTTCATGACAAGTTTCTCGAAACGAAGTTGTTATGGGTCACACGAGGCCATTTTCCTTTCTTGACGCATGCCTCATCCTCCTTTTGGGCTTCACGAGCCCTTGCAAGCTTTCTTACTATCTCCTCTCCACGAGCACTCTTCTCCTTGCGTACCCTCTCCTCCTGACGCTTCTTTCGCTCCATCTTCTCCTTTTCACGATGCTCTTCATCCAAGCCTCTCTGAAATGCTTCTTTCAAACTCGATGTTGATCTTTTTTAACATCTTCTGGCACATCTTGATCTATCCATGTGAAGTAATTACAAAGTGGAGGCGGCGACTATGTAGGAAGTAAGAATAAATTTGATCATTAGTAAGGTAGGTTCAAGTTGAAGCAACGATTGTATACTCTTTGAACTTTAACCACTTACTGGCGGTACATCATAGGCGTGAGTTGGACGAGGACGATCATATGCATAGTTGGGACAAACAAAATATCTTCTTCCTTCTATCCATGATTTCTTGCGGTCGGTGGATACCTTAAGTTTGCAAACATCTCCACACTAGCATGATGGAGTTCTCATATCTTTGTCCTTGACCTTATCCAACTTGGCGTTTGTCCACTTGTCCGGCATGTCCTCGCAGTTAGCACACGGGGCCTCATCATGGAACCGGAAGAAGCCATGCCTAGAAAGAAAAATTTGGTTGTTAGTAAAGTAAATAAACATGCATATATGCAAGAAAAACAAAAAACAAGACCGAATTAAGCCAATCAATTTAATTACCGTTCATATTATTTCAACCATCTGGGTTAAGCAAGATGCCAATAGGCCTTCCTCTACCAACCCTTCTCGTCCTACGACCACGACCACCGACTCCTCTAAGACTCGACCATCCTCCACGCCCTCCAATAGTGCCTCCTCGTCCACTACCGCTAATATCCGTCCGTCCTCCACGTGCACCAATACTGCCTCCTGGTCCTCTGCGGCCAATACTCCTACCTCCTCGTGTGCCACCGAAACCTCCTCTTTGGGCACCCATTTGACTAGTGGGATTCAGAGTGTTGGCATCGACCCGTGGCTTTTTGGTGCATTTCCTAACATTGTGTCCCGGCTTGTCACATTGACCACAACTGTTGATCTCCGGTGCCTCCATGAAATGGCTGCTACCAAATTGTTTCATTCCGGTGTATCCTGCTAGATCATCCATGTCACCCATAAACCTCTTCTTTCTTCTTCTTCCCTTTGTAGGCACCATGAGTTCGGGGTCGGGGATGATGTGTGGCCCATCATACTCAGGCCACTGTGACTGATCGAGGAAGGGATGAAACCTAGGAGCCCATGTCAACCTCGTTTCTTCCAATGTGAACTCATGTAATTGCACGGTGGTACCATCGCATACGTTCAAGTTTCTGAACCTTGCGGTGGTCATCACATGCAAGCAAGGCCAATGATACTTGTGAGGTCTCTCACACTGACACCACTGGGTCTTGAGGCGCACGTCATACGCAACTCCACCGTATGTCAAGCCATCCATTGTTGTGCCACCCGGTTCAACGACTTGGTAGATTTGTTCTTTTTCATTGAAACTCATGATTTGTTGACGCGAGGACTTGCGCGCTTGATGCTTCAATCAATCCTCAACTTTGAAGGGAAAGTCCATTTTCTCACCTATCCATTTGGCGGTGACTTCGGAATGCTCAGAAAATACTCGTTGAGCTTGAAGAAAGTATATTTCACTATTGCAGTCACCGGCAAGGAACGGGCACCCTTGAGCACATTGTTGAAGCATTCCACCATGTTACTTTTCATATCTCCGTATCGGAAACCTCCTTCGTCCTAAGCACATGACTGATACGTCTCCAACGTATCTATAATTTATGAAGCATTCATGCTATTATATTATCGGTTTTGGATGTTTATGGGCTTTAGTATACACTTTTATATTATTTTTGGGACTAACCTATTAACCGGAGGCCCAGTCCAAATTGTTGTTTTCTTGCCTATTTCAGTGTTTCGAAGAAAAGGAATATCAAACGGAGTCCAAACGGAATGAAACCTTTAGGAGAGTTATTTTTGGAACGGAAGCAATCCAGGAGACTTGGAGTGCACGTAAGGGAAGCAACGAGGAAGCCACGAGGCAGGGAGGCGTGCCCTACCCCCCTGGGCGCGCCCCCCACCCTCATGGGCCCCTCGTGGCTCCCCTGGCCGACTTCTTTCACCTATATATGTCCATATACCCTAAAAACATCGAGGAGCATAATAGATCGAGAGTTTCGCTGCCGCAAGCCTCTGTAGCCACCAAAAACCAATCGGGACCCTGTTCCGGCACCCTGCCAGAGGGGTGCTACCCCTTGAGCACTGTGTTGGATTTCCCCGAAGAGGAGAGGATGATGCAGCAAAGTAGCGTAAGTATTTCCCTCAGTTTTTGAGAACCAAGGTATCAATCCAGTAGGAGGCCACGCACAAGTCACTCGTACCTACACAAAACGATAGCTCCTCACAACCAACGTGATTAGGGGTTGTCAATTCCTTCACGGTCACTTACGAGAGTGAGATCTGATAGAGATGATAAATAATATTTTTGGTATTTTTGGTATATAGATGCAAAGTGAAAAGTAAAAGGCAAAGTAAAAACAAAGCAAGTATTAAAATAATGGAGATTGATATTATGAGAATAGACCCGGGGGCCATAGGTTTCACTAGTGGATTCTCTCAAGAGCATAGATATTCTACGGTGGGTGAACAAATTACTGTTGAGCAATTGACAGAATTGAGCATAGTTATGAGTATATCTAGGTATGATCATGTATATAGGCATCACGTCCAAGACAAGTAGACCGAAATGATTCTGCATCTACTACTATTACTCCACTCATCGACCGCTATCCAGCATGCATCTAGAGTATTAAGTTAAAAACAGAGTAACGCCTTAAGCAAGATGACATGATGTAGAGGGATAAATTCATGCAATATGATAAAAAACCCATCTTGTTATCCTCGATGGAAAAAATACAATACGTGCCTTGCTGCCCCTTTTGTCACTGGGAAAGGACACCGCAAGATTGAACACAAAGCTAAGCACTTCTCCCATTGCAAGAACTACCAATCTAGTTGGCCAAACCAAACGGATAATTCGAAGAGACTTGCAAAGATAACCAATCATACATAAAAGAATTCGGAGAAGATTCAAATATTATTCTTAGATAAGCTGGATCATAAACCCACAATTCATCGGTCTCAACAAACACACCGCAAAAAGAAGATTACATCGAATAGATCTCCACGAGAGAGGGGGAGAACATTGTATTGAGATACAAAAAGAAGAAGAAGCCATCTAGCTACTAGCTATGGACCCAAAGGTCTGAAGTAAACTACTCACACTTCATCAAAGGGGCTATGGTGTTGATGTAGAAGCCCTCAGTGGTGGATGCCCCCTCCGGCGGAGCTCCGGAACAGGCCCCAAGATGGGATCTCATGGATACAGGAAGTTGCGGCTGTGGAATGAGGTTTTTGGCTCCTGTTCTGATCGTTTGGGGGTACGTAGGTATATATAGGAGGAAGGAGTACGTCGGTGGAGCAATAGGGGGCCCACGAGGCAGGGGGCGCGCCCTAGGGGGGGGCATCCTCGTGACCGCCTCTTCTGTGCCTTGGCGTAGGGTCCAAGTCTCCTGGATCACGTTCGGTGAGAAAATCACGTCTCCGAAGGTTTCATTCCGTTTGGACTCCGTTGATATTCCGTTTCTTCGAAACACTAAAATAGGCAAAAAAACAACAATTCTGGGTTGGGCCTCCGGTTAATAGGTTGGTCCCAAAAATAATATAAAAGTGGAAAATAAAGCCCATTATAGTCCAAAACAGTACATAAAGTGGCATGGAGCAATCAAAAATTATAGATACGTTGGAGATGTATCAAGGGGGGGTCCTTCACCGGTGGCCATCTTCATCATCCTGGCACTCTCCATGATGAGGAGGGAGTAATTCACCCTCGGGGCTGAGGGTATGTACCAGTAGCTATGTGTTTGATCTCTCTCTCCCATGTTCTTGAGGTGATATGATGTTGATGTATCGCGAGCTTTGCTATTATAGTTGGATCTTATGATGTTTCTCCCCCCTCTACTCTCTTGTAATGGATTGAGTTTTCCCTTTGAAGTTATCTTATCGTATTGAGTCTTTAAGGATTTGAGAACACTTGATGTATGTCTTGCCGTGCTTATCTGTGGTGACAATGGGATATTCACGTGATCTACTTGATGTATGTTTTGGTGATCATCTTGCGGGTTCAATGAACTTATGCATAGGGGTTGGCGCACATTTTCATGTTGACTCTCCGGTAGAAACTTTGGGGCACTCTTTGAAGTACTTTGTGTTGGTTGAATAGATGAACCTGAGATTGTGTGATGCATATCGTATAATCATGCCCACGGATACTTGAGGTGACATTGGAGTATCTAGGTGACATTAGGGTTTTGGTTGATTTGTGTCTTAAGGTGTTATTCTAGTACGAACTCTATGATAGATCGAACGGAAAGAATAGCTTCATGTTATTTTACAATGGACTCTTGAATAGATCGATCAGAAAGGATAACTTTGAGGTGGTTTCGTACCCTACCATAATCTCTTTGTTTGTTCTCCGCTATTAGTGACTTTGGAGTGACTCTTTGTTGCATGTTGAGGCATAGTTATATGATCCAATTATGTCATTATTGTTGGGAGAACTTGCACTAGTGAAAGTATGAACCCTAGGACTTGTTCCTAAGCACTGCAATACCGTTCGTGCTCACTTTTATCATTAGTTACCTTGCTGTTTTTATATTTTCAGATTAAAAAACCTATATCTACCATCCATATTGCACTTGTATCACCATCTCTTCGCCGAACTAGTGCACCTATACAATTTACCATTGTATTGGGTGTGTTGGGGACACAAGAGACTCTTTGTTATTTGGTTGCAGGGTTGCTTGAGAGAGACCATCTTCACCCTACGCCTCCCACGGATTGATAAATCTTAGGTCATCCACTTGAGGGAAATTTGCTACTGTCCTACAAACCTCTGCACTTGGAGGCCCAACAACGTCTACAAGAAGAATGCTGCGTAGTAGACATCAAGCTCTTTTTTGGCGCCGTTGCCGGGGAGGTGAGTGCTTGAAGGTATATCTTTAGATCTTGCAATCGAATCTTTTAGTTTCTTGTTTTATCACTAGTTTAGTTTATAAAATAAAACTAAAAAATGGAATTGAGTTTGCCTCATACGCTTCATCTTTTTAATATCTTTCGTGAGAATGATGGAAAGGAAAATAGTGCTCAATTTCTAGAAGAAGAATGCATTAAAATGTTTGGTACTAGATCTTTGTATGATGAGCATGATTGCAATGTTGTTAGTATGAATTCCTTGAATGTCCATGATGCTAATGATATGCAAAGCCACAAGCTTGGGGAAGATATGTTTGATGAAGATGATAGTTTTTGTCCCCCAAGTTTTGATGGGCAAATTTATTATGATGAAAGGATGCCTCCTATTTATGATGATTATTGTGATGATACGTATGCCTTAAAGAATAAACTTGCTTATGTGGAGAATAGTAAAATTTCTATCCAAGTAGATCATCAAAAGAATGCTTTATGTGCTGCTTATATTGTTGAATTCATTCATGATGCTACTGAAAATTATTATGAGGGAGGAACATATGCTTGTAGGAATTGCAATAATATCAAGTTTCCTCTCTATGTGCTTAAAATCTTGAAGTTATGCTTGTTTTGCCTTCCTATGCTAGTTGATTATTGTTCCCATTTGTTGTTTGCTCACAAAATCCCTATGCATAGGAAGTGGGTTAGGCTTAAATGTGCTAGTCATATGCTTCATGATGCTCCCGTTATGTTTCAATTCTCATCTTTTATGTGAGCATCATTGTCATCATCATGCCTAGCTAGAAAGGCGTTAAAGAAAATGCGTTTGTTGGGAGACAACCCAATATTTACCCTTTCTGTTTTTGTGTGTTCGCATGATTATGCTACTGTAGTAATCATGTTTTATAGCTTTTGTTTCAATAAAGTGCCAAGTAAGGCCTTTAGGATAGCTTACGGTGATAGTTATGTTGATCCTGCTGAAAATCAGAAACTTTTGCACCCAGTAAATTAGTTTTGATAATTCACAGAAATGTTCTTATGATCTGATATTTTTTCTCTGGATTGGCGCACAAATTTCTCAGGTTTTCCTAATTTGGTAGGATTTTTGGAGTTCCAGAAGTATACGTTTGATACAGATTACTACAGACTGTTCTGTTTTTGACATATTCTGTTTTCTATGTGTTGTTTGCTTATTTTGATGAATCTATGAGTAGTATTGGAGGGTATGAACCATAGAGAAGTTGGAATACAGTATATATTACACCAATATGAATTTATAATGGGTTCACAACAATATCTAAGTGGTGGTTTTATTTTCTTATACTAACGGAGCTTACAAGTTTTCTGTTGAGTTTTGTGTTGTGAAGTTTTCAAGTTTTCGGTAAAGATTCGATGGACTATGGAATAAGGAGTGGCAAGAGCCTAAGCTTGGGGATGCCCAAGGCACCCCAAGGTAATATTCAAGGACAACCAAGAGCCTAAGCTTGGGAATGCCCCGGATGGCATCCCCTCTTTCGTCTTCATTCATCGGTAACTTTACTTGGAGCTATATTTTTATTCACCACATGATATGTGTTCTGCTTGGAGCGTCATTTTGTTTTATTTTGTTTTGCTTGTTGTTCGAATAAAATACCAAGATCTGAAATTCTTAAATGAGAGAGAGTCTTCACATAGCTACATAATTATTTAACTACTCATTGATCTTCACTTATATCTTTTTGGAGTAGTTTGTCATTTACTCGTGTGCTTCACTTATATCCTATGAGTAAATAGTTGAATGAGTTGAATTTCATAAATCTGAAATTATATTATGGTAAATGGTTGCATGAAAGAATATTGAAGGAAGAGAGATTTCACATATAAATTTACTATCTTAGACATCTTCTATGATTGTGAGCCCCATTAATTATTTTCAAACCTGAGCAAATTAGTTGAAGTTGGACAAGGAAGACAATGTAATGAGTTATGCTTGGGTATATTTGTATAGAAGTTATATTGTTATAGATCCTCCAACTTGTGGTGCTTGCTTTTTAGAATCATTTATCTGTACTAAGCGGGAATACTGTTTGTGCATCCAAATCCCTTGAACCAAGTTTCTTCCATGAGTGTCCACCATACCTACCAATATGCGGTATTTACCTGCCGTTCCAAGTAAATTTGCATGTGCCAAACTCTAAACCTTCAAATAATAATCTGTTTTATATGCCCGATTCGCTCATGTAGCGACTAGGGGCTGTTAGTATCTTCCATGCTAGGTGGGTTATTCTCACGATGAGTGGACTCCGCTCATCATTCACGAGAAAAATGGCTGGTAACTAGGATGCCCAGTCCCATGATCAAAAGATCAAAATCAAATCAAAATAATGGCAAACAAAACTCCCCCAGGATTGATGTTAGTTGGAGGCACTAGTTGTTTCGGGCAAGCCATGCATTGATGATTGTTGGTGGAGGGGGAGTAAAAAATTTACCATTCTGTTTGGGAACCGCCTATAATGTATCCAGTATGGAAGAAACTGGGAACCCTTGGTTGTTATGTTGACAATGAAAATATACCGCTCAAAATATTATTTATCTCTATTTCAAAATCGAGCTCTGGCACCTCTGCAAATCCCTGCTTCCCTCTGCGAAGGGCCTATCTTTTACTTTTATGCAAGAGTCAGTAGTATTCATTCTCATTCCTACCCACTCTTTAGTTGGCAAGCATCGTGTGATGGGGAAAGATCTAAGCATATATGGCCATTCAAATATTTGATCATGAATTATTATTATTGACAATTATCTATATGATAATAAAGTTGGGAGGCGAAACATTATGCCCCTATCTTTCTCTATGTTCGATCGATGCTATTTGTTCTAAAAATATGCTTTGAGTGGTAGCAATCATGGAAGACTATATGATATTTGAGTGTGTGGGATTTGCTAAATCAAAGCTCTGACATAGACCCTTCCCAAAAATAAGATGAATTGCAATTGTTTGATGACTGAGAATGAAGTTTGCTAGTTTGCTAGAAAGTTTATGGTCTATGCTTTAACATCTGAATAGCTTGTTACTTGATCATGAGAAATTTTATGAGATGAGCTACTGTTATGACATATAATCATGCTAGAAAAGGTGATTGAAATTATCATTGATCAAACTTATGCACCTGCTAGCATTCACACTTCATAAATTATTTCTTTTATCATTTACCTACTCGAGGACGAAAAGGAATTAAGCTTGGGGATGCTGATACGTCTCCAACGTATATATAATTTATGAAGCATTCATGCTATTATATTATCTATTTTGGATGTTTATGGGCTTTATTATACACTTTTATATCATTTTTGGGACTAACCTATTAACCGGAGGCCCAGCCAAAATTGTTGTTTTCTTGCCTATTTCAGTGTTTCAAAGAAAAGGAATATCAAACGGAGTCCAAACGGAATGAAACCTTAGGGAGAGTTATTTTTGGAACGGAAGCAATACAGGAGACTTGGAGTGCACGCAAGGGAAGCAACAAGGAAGCCACGAGGCAGGGAGGCGCGCCCTACCCCCCTGGGCGCGCCCCCACCCTCGTGGGCCCCTCGTGGCTCCCCTGACTGACTTCTTTCGCCTATATATGTCCAAATACCCTAAAAACATTGAGGAGCATAATAGATCGAGAGTTCCGCCGCCGCAAGCCTCTGTAGCCACCAAAAACTAATCGGGACCCTGTTCTGGCTCCCTGTCGGAGGGGGGATCCTTCACCGGTGGCCATCTTCATCATCCCGGCACTCTCCAAGACGAGGAGGGAGTAGTTCACCCTCGGGGCTGAGGGTATGTACCAGTAGCTATGTGTTTGATATCTCTCTCTCTCTATCTCTCTCTCTCTCATGTTCTTGAGGTGATACGATCTTGATGTATCGCGGGCTTTGCTATTATAGTTGGATCTTATGATGTTTCTCCCCCTCTACTCTCTTGTAATGGATTGAGTTTTCCCTTTGAAGTTATCTTATCGGATTGAGTCTTTAAGGATTTGAGAACACTTGATGTATGTCTTGCCATGCTTATCTGTGGTGACAATGGGATATTCACGTGATCTACTTGATGTATGTTTTGGTGATCAACTTGCGGGTTCAATGAACTTATGCATAGGGGTTCGCACATGTTTTCGTCTTCAATCTCCGGTAGAAACTTTGGGGCACTCTTTGAAGTACTTTGTGTTGGTTGAATAGATGAATCTGAGATTGTGTGATGCATATCGTATAATCATGCCCATGGATACTTGAGGTGACATTGGAGTATCTAGGTGACATTAGGGTTTTGGTTTATTTGTGTCTTAAGGTGTTATTCTAGTATGAACTCTATGATAGATCGAACGGAAAGAATAGCTTCGTGTTATTTTACCACGGACTCTTGAATAGATCGATCAGAAAGGATAACTTTGAGGTGGTTTCGTACCCTACCATAATCTCTTTGTTTGTTCTCCGCTATTAGTGACTTTGGAGTGACTCTTTGTTGCATGTTGAGGGGTAGTTATATGATCCAGTTATGTTATTATTGTTGAGAGAACTTGCACTAGTTAAAGTATGAACCCTAGGACTTGTTTCTAAGCATTGCAATACCGTTCGTGCTCACTTTTATCATTAGTTACCTTGCTGTTTTTATATTTTCATATTACAAAAACCTATATCTACCATCCATATTGCACTTGTATCACCATCTCTTTGACGAACTAGTGCACCTATACAATTTACCATTGTATTGGGTGTGTTGGGGACACAAGAGACTCTTTGTTATTTGGTTGCAGGGTTGCTTGAGAGAGACCATCTTCATCCTACGCCTCCCATGGATTGATAAACCTTAGGTCGTCCACTTGAGGGAAATTTGCTACTGTCCTACAAACCTCTGCACTTGGAGGCCCAACAACGTCTACAAGAAGAAGGTTGCATAGTAGACATCAGTGACCACTTATGCTTCTCTGGAAGATGCCTTGTCAAGAATTGTCTCCCTCCTTTGTTCTTCTCCAATGCCTTGAATAACTTATCATAGCGGCTTTGGAATGTGTCGGTGTTGAATGCCACACAAACATGGGTAAGATCCTTGCAAAACTCCTTACTCTTGTATGCCCAGTAAAAGTTTATCATGAAATGCCTCATGCACCAACGGTGTTGGAGCTTTGGATAGCCTGGAATGTCAACTTCTATTGCTTTGAGAATCCCATGATGGCGATCCAATATGATGCATGCTACCTCTTGAGCACTGCGTTGGTTTTCCCTTGAAGAGGAAAGGGTGATGCAGCGAAGTAGCATAAGTATTTCCCTTAGTTTTGAGAACCAAGGTATCAATCCAGTAGGAGGCTCCATGCAAGTCCCTCGTACATACACAAACAAAACAAGAACCTCGCAACCAACGCGATAAAGGGGTTGTCAATCCCTTCACGGACACTTGTGAAAGTGAGATCTGATAGAGATAATAAGATAAGATAAATATTGTTGGTATTTTTATGATATAGGTTGGAAAGTAAAGATTGCAAAATAAAGTAGATTGGAAACTTATATGATGGAAGATAGACCCAGGGGCCATAGGTTTCACTAGTGGCTTCTCTCAAGATAGCATAAGTATTACGGTGGGTGAAAAAATTACTGTCGAGCAATTGATAGAAAAGTGCATAGTTATGAGAATATATAGGTATGATCATGTATATAGGCATCACGTCCGCAACAAGTAGACCGAAACGATTCTGCATCTACTACTATTACTCCACACAACGACCGCTATCCAGTATGCATGTAGAGTATTAAGTTCATAAGAATAGAGTAACACATTAGGCAAGATGACATGATGTAGAGGGGTAAACTCAAGCAATATGATATAAAACCCATCTTTTTATCCTCGACGGCAACAATACAATATGTGCCTTGCTGCCCCTGTTGTCATTGGGAAAGGACACCGCAAGATTGAACCCAAAGCTAAGCACTTCTCCCATTGCAAGAAAGATCAATCTAGTAGGCCAAACCAAACTGATAATTCGAAGAGACTTGCAAAGATAACCAATCATACATAAAAGAATTCAGAGGAGATTCAAATATTTCTCATAGATAAACTTGATCATAAACCCACAATTCATCGGATCTCGACAAACACACCGCAGAAAGAGTTACATTGAATAGATCTCCAAGAAGATCGAGGAGAACTTTGTATTGAGATTCAAAGAGAGAGAAGAAGCCATCTAGCTAATAACTATGGACCCGAAGGACTGTGGTAAACTACTCACAACTCATCGGAGAGGCCTTGGCGATGATGTAGAAGCCCTCCGTGATTGATTCCCCCTCCGGCGGAGCGCCGGAAAAGGCCCCAAGATGGGATCTCATGGGTACAAAAGGTTGCAGCGGTGGAA
The DNA here is from genome assembly GCF_018294505.1 of Triticum aestivum. Lineage (NCBI taxonomy): Eukaryota > Viridiplantae > Streptophyta > Magnoliopsida > Poales > Poaceae > Triticum > Triticum aestivum. The sequence continues at coordinate 125,597,555 of NC_057813.1, read as the reverse complement.
ATAGGGTTTCATGGTGCTCCTGGATGTTTTCAGGGTACGAAGGTATATATAGGCGAAATAGGTCAGTTAGGGGAGCCACGAGGGTGGGGGTGCGCCCTCCTGCCTCGTGGCCGCCTCGGCTACTTCTTGACGTCCACTCAAAGTCTCCTGCATTGTGCTTGTTCCAAAAAGATCGCTCCTGAAGGTTTCATTCCGTTTGGACTCTGTTTGATATTCCTTTTTTCGAAACACGAAATAGGCAAAAAGCAGCAATTTGGGTTGGGCCTCAGGTTAGTAGGTTAGTCCCAAAAATGATATAAAAGTGTAGAGTAAAGCCCATAAACATCCAAAACGGGTAATATAATAGCATGGAACGATCAAAAATTATAGATATGTTGGAGACGTATCAAGCATCCCCAAGCTTAATTCCTGCTCGTCCTCGAGTAGGTAAATGATAAAAACAGAATTTTTGATGTGGAATGCTACCTGGCATAATGCTCAATGTAATTTTCTTTATTGTGGCATGAATGTTCATATCCAACTGATTCAAGATAAAAGTTCATATTGACATAAGAGTAATAATACTTCAAGCATACTAACAAAGTAATCATGTATTCTCAAAATAACATGGCCAAAGAAATCTTATCCCTACAAAATTATATAGTTAGGCTATGTTTCATTTTCGTCACACAAAATACTCCCATCATGCACAACCCCGGCTTCAGCCAAGCAATTGGTTCATACTTTTTAACGCGCTTCAGCTTTTTTAACTCTCACACAATACATGAGCGTAAGCCATGGATATAGCACTATGGGTGGAATAGAATATGATGATGGAGGTTGTGTGGAGAAGACAAAAAGGAGAAAGTCTCACGTTGATGAGGCTAATCAATGGGCTATGGAGATGCCCATCAATTGATGTCAACATGAGGAGTAGGGATTGCCATGCAACGGATGCACTAGAGCTATAAATGTATGAAAGCTCAACAAAAGAAACTAAGTGGGTGTGCATCCAACTTGCTTGCTCACGAAGACCTAGGGCACTTTGAAGAAGCCCATTATTGGAATATACAAGCCAAATTATAAAATGAAAAATTCCCACTAGTATATGAAAGTGACAACATAAGAGACTCTCTATATGAAGAACATGGTGCTACTTTAAAGCACAAGTGTGGAAAAGTATAGTAACATTGTCCCCCTTTTTTGGGCCTTTCTCTTTTTTTTGGCCTTTCCTTTTTTTGGCCTTTCTTATTTTTATTTATTTGGCCTTTCTTTTCAAGGGACAATGCTCTAATAATGATGATCATCACACTTCTATTTACTTACAACTCATGGATTACAACTCGATACTAGAACAAAAATATGACTCTATGTGAATGCCTCCGGCGGTGTACCGGGATATGCAATGAATCAAAGCAACATGTACGGAAAATTATGAAGGTGGCTTTGCCACAAATATGATTTCAACTACATGATCATGCAAGGCAATATGACAATGATGAAACGTGTCATAATAAATGGAACGGTGGAAAGTTGTATGGCAATATATCTCGGAATGGCTATGGAAATGCCATAATAGGTAGGTATGGTGGCTGTTTTGAGGAAGATATAAGGATGTTTATGTGTGATAGAGCGTATCATATCACGGGGTTTGGATGCACCGGCGAAGTTTGCATCAACTCTCAAGATGAGAAAGGGCAATAATGCACGGTACCGTAGAGGCTAGCAATGATGGAAGGGTAAGAGTGTGTGTAATCCATGGACTCACATTAGTCATAAAGAACTCATATACTTATTCCAAAACTTTGTTATCCCTTGAAGCAAAGTACTACTACGCATGCTCCTAGGGGAAGGGTTGGTAGGAGTTATCCATCACGCGATCCCAACCTCCACTCATAAGGAAGGCAATCAAAAGAGCACCCCATGCTACAAATTTGTTACACAACTTTTACCATACGTGCATGCTACGGGACTTGCCAACTTCACCACAAGTATTTCTCAATTTCATAATCACCCAACTAGCATGACTCCAACATTACCACCTCTATATCTCAAAACAATTATCAAGCATCAAATTGATCATAGCATCCAATGCACTTTCTATGATAGTTTTTGTTATACCCAACTTGGATGCCCATGATTCTAGGACCAATTTTATAACCATAGCAAATACCATGATGTTCTAGAAGACTCTAAAAATAATATATGTGAAGCATGAGATAACAATAATTTCTACAAAATAAAACCACCACCGTGCTCTAAAAAGATATAAGTGAAGCACTAGAGCAAGATTGTCTAGCTCAAAAGATATAAGTGAAGCACATAGAGTATTCTAATAAATTCCGAATCATGTGTGTTTCTCCCAAAAGGTGTGTACAACAAGGATGATTGTGGTAGACTAAAAACCAAAGACTCATATCATACAAGACGCTCCAAGCGAAACACATATCATGTGGTGAATAAAAATATAGCTCCAAGTAAAGTTACCGATAGACGAAGACGAAAGAGGGGATGCCTTTCGGGGCATCCCCAAGCTTAGGCTTTTGGTTATCGTTGAATTATCTTGGGGTATCATGGGCATCCCTAAGCTTAGGCTCTTGCCACTCCTTATTCCATAGTCCATTAAATCTTTACCCAAAACATGAAAACTTCACAACACAAAACTCAACAGAAAATCTCATGAGCTCCATTAGTGCAAGAAAGAAAAAACACCACTTAAGGTACTGTAATGAACTCATTATTTATTTATATTGGCGTTAAACCTACTGTTCCAACTTCTCTATGGTTCATACCCCCCGATACTATCCATAGATTCATCAAAATAAGCAAACAACACACGCAAAACAGAATCTGTCAAAAACAGAACAGTCTGTAGCAATCTGTAACTTTCGAATACTTATGGAATTCTAAAAGTCCTACCAAAATAGGAAGTCCTAGGAAATTTGTCTATTGATCTACTTCAAAAAGAGTCAACTCACAATCACGTTTGTGTGATTTATTAAAATTATTCTCGTGCGTGCAAAAGTTTCTGTTGTTCAGCAAGATCAAATTAACTATCACCCAAGATGATCCTATAGGTTCTACTTAGCACAAACACTTATTAAGACATAAACCACATCTAAACATAGGCTAGATGATTTATTTATTTCTAAACAGGAACAAAAAGCAAGGAATAAAAATAAAATTGGGTTGCCTCCCAACAAGCGCTATCGTTTAACGCCCCTAGCTAGGCATAAAAGCGAGAATAGATCTAAGTATTGCCATCTTTGGTATTCAATTCATAAGTGGCTCGCATAATAGATTCATAAGGTAATTTGATTTTCTTTCTAGGAAAATGTTTCATGCCTTTCCTTAATGGAAATTGGAATCTAATATTTCCTTCCTTCATATCAATAATTGCACCAATCGTTCTAAGGAAAGGTCTACCAAGAATAATAGGACATGAAAAATTGTAATCTATATCAAGAACAATAAAATCTACGGGCACATAATTCCTATTTGCAACAATAATAACATCATTAATCCTTCCCATAGGTTTCTTAATAGTAGAAATCCGCAAGGTGCAAGTTTAAAGAGCAATCATCAAATTCACGGAAACCTAGCACATCACATAAAGTTTTTGGAATCGTGGACACACTAGCACCCAAATCACACAAAGCATAGAATTCATGATCTTTAATTTTAATTTTAATAGTAGGTTCCCACTCATCATAAAGTTTTCTAGGGATAGAAACTTCTAATTCAAGTTTTTCTTCATAAGATTGCATCAAAGCATCAACGATATGTTTGGTAAAAGCTTTATTTTGACTATAAGCATGAGGACAATTCAACACGGATTGCAACAAGGAAATACAATCTACTAAAGAACAATTATCATAATTAAATTCCTTGAGATCCAAAATAGTGGGTTCATTGCTATTTAAAGTTTTGACCTCTCCAATCCCACTTTTACCAAATTTAGCATCAAGATCTAGAAACTCCGAATCATTGGGACGCCTTTTAACTAAAGTTGACTCATCTCCAGTCCCATCATTATCAAGATTCATATTGTAAAACAAAGATTTAATAGGGGACACATCAATCACTTTTAGATCTTCATCATTATTTTCATGAAAACTAGAAGAACACGCTCTTACAAAGCAATCTTTCTTAGCACGCATCCTAGCGGTTCTTTCTTTGCACTCATCAATGCAAATTCTCATGGATTTGAGAGTATCATTGATATCATGCTTAGGTGGAATAGATCTAAGTTTCAAAGAATCAACATCAAGAGAAATTCTATCCATGTTCCTAGCCAATTCATCAACCTTAAGCAATTTTTCTTCAAGCAAAGCATTGAAATTCTTTTGAGAGATCATAAATTCTTTAACACTATTCTCAAAATCAGAGGGCATCTTATTAAAATTTCCATAAGAGTTGTTGTAGAATTACCATAATTATTAGAGGAATTACTAGGAAATGGCCTAGGATTAAAGTTTCCTCTATACGCGTTGTTACCAAAATTATTCCTACCAAAAAAATTCACATCCATAGAGTCATTATTATTCGCAATCAAAGTGGACAAGGGCATACCATTGGGATCAATAGGAGCACTCTTATTAGCAAACAATTTCATAAGTTCATCCATCTTTCCACTCAAAACATTAATTTCTTCTATCGCATGAACTTTTTTACTAGTAGATCTTTCGGTGTGCCATTGAGAATAATTAACCATAACATTATATAGGAGTTTAATAACTTCTCCCTAAGTTTTTTCCATAAAAGTGCCTCCCGCGGCCGAACCTAAAAGATTTCTAGAAGAAAAATTCAATCTGGCGTAAAAAAATTCTATGATCATCCATAAATTTAATCCATGAGCAGGGCAATTGCGAATCATTAATTTCATCCTCTCCCAAGACTGTGCAACATGTTCATGATCAAGTTGCTTAAAATTCATAATATCATTCCTAAGTGAGATGATCTTAGCGGGAGGAAAATACTTAGAAATAAAAGCATATTTGCACTTATTCCAAGAATCAATACTATTTTTAGGCAAAGACGAAAACCAAGTTTTAGCATGATCTCTAAGTGAAAACGGAAATAACTTCAATTTAACAATATCATTATCTATGCCTTTCTTCTTTTACATATCACATAAATCAACAAAGTTGTTTAGATGAGTAGCGGCATCTTCACTAGGAAGGCCGGAGAATTGATCTTTCATAACAAGATTCAACAAGGCAACATTGATTTCACAAGATTCAGCATTGTTAAGTGGAGCGATCGGAGTGCTAAGGAAATCACTATTATTGGTATTGGAAAAGTCACACGATTTAGTATTATCTTGAGCCATCGTGACAAGCGATCCAACACACAAGCACATAAGAGGCAAGCGAAAAAGAGGCGAACGGGAAAGAGAGGGCAAATAAAATGGCAAGGGTGAAGTGGGGGAGAGGAAAACGAGAGGCAAATGGAAAATAATGTAATGCGAGGGAGATGAGTTTGTGATGGGTACTTGGTATGTCTTGACTTGTGCGAAGACCTCCCTGGCAACGGCACCAGAAATCCTTCTTGCTACCTCTTGAGCACTGCATTGGTTTTCCCTTGAAGAGGAAAGGGTGATGCAGCAAAGTAGCGTAAGTATTTCCCTCAGTTTTGAGAACCAAGGTATCAATCCAGTAGGAGGCTCCATGCAACTCCCTCGTACCAATACAAAAAAAACAAGAACCTCGCAACCAACGCAATAAAGGGGTTGCCAATCCCTTCACGGCCACTTGCGAAAGTGAGATCTGATAGAGATAATAAGATAAGATAAATATTTTTGGTATTTTTATGATATAGATTGGAAAGTAAAGATTGCAAAATAAAGCAGATTGGAAACTTATATGATCGAAGATAGAATCGGGGGCCACAGGTTTCACTAGTGGCTTCTCTCAAGATAGCATAAGTATTAAGGTGGGTGAACAAATTACTGTCGAGCAATTGATAGAAAAGTGCATAGTTATGAGAATATCTAGGAATGATCATGTATATAGGCATCACGTCCACAACAAGTAGACCAAAACAATTCTGCATCTACTACTATTACTCCACACATCGACCGCTATCCAGCATGCATCTAGAGTATTAAGTTCATAAGAACAGAGTAACGCATTAGGCAAGATGACATGATGTAGATGGATAAACTCAAGCAATATGATATAAACACCATATTTTTATCCTCGATGGCAAAAATACAATACGTGCCTTGTTGCCCCTGCTGTCACTGGGAAAGGACACCGCAAGATTGAACCCAAAGCTAAGCACTTCTCCCATTGAAAGAAAGATCAATCTAGTAGGCCAAACCAAACTGATAATTCGAAGAGACTTGCAAAGATAACCAATCATACATAAAAGAATTCAGAGGAGATTCAAATATTTCTCATAGATAAACTTGATCATAAACCCACAATTCATCGGATCTCGACAAACACACCGCAAAAAGAGTTACATCGAATAGATCTCCAAGAAGATCGAGGAGAACTTTGTATTGAGATTCAAAGAGAGAGAAGAAGCCATCTAGCTAATAACTATGGACCCGAAGGTCTGTGGTAAACTACTCACAACTCATTGGAGAGGCCTTGGCGATGATGTAGAAGCCTTCCGTGATTGATTCCCCCTCCGGCGGAGCGCCGGAAAAGGCCGCAAGATGGGATCTCATGGGTATAGAAGGTTGTGGCAGTGGAAATAGGGTTTTGTGGTGCTCCTGGATGTTTTCAAGGTATGGAGGTATATATAGGTGAAAGAGGTCGGCCAGGGGAACCACGAGGGGCCCACAAGGGTGGGGGGCATGCCCACCCCCCTAGGGCGCGCCCTCCTGCCTCGTGGCCGCCTCGGCTGCTTCTTGACATCCACTCCAAGTCTCTTGGATTGCGTTTATTCCAAAAAGATCGCTCCTGAAGGTTTCATTCCGTTTGGACTCGTTTGATATTTTTTTTTCTTCGAAACACTAAAATAGGCAAAAAACAACAATTTGGGATGGGCCTCAGGTTAGTAGGTTAGTCCCAAAAATGATGTAAAAGTATAGAGTAAAGCCCATAAACATCCAAAATGGGTAATATAATAGCATGGAACAATCAAAAATTAAAGATACGTTGGAGACATATCAATGCACACCTCTCTTTTGGGCCCAATCACCTTCGTTCTCACATGATTGATACATCTCCAACGTATCTACTCTTCCAAACACTTTTGCCCTTGTATTGGACTCTAACTTGCATGATTTGAATGAAACTAACTCGGATTGACGTTGTTTTCAACAGAACTGCCATGGTGTTGTTTATTGTGCAGAAAACAAAAGTTCTCGGAATGACCTGAAAATCCACGGAGATAACTTTTGGAAAATATAAAAAATACTGCCGAAAGAATCAAGGCCAGGGGGCCCACACCCTGTCCACGAGGGTGGGGGCGCGCCCTCCCCCTGGGCGTGCCCCCTGTCTCGTGGGCCCCCTGATGCTCCACCGACCTCAACTCTAACTCTATATATTTCGTTTCGCGGAGAGAAAAATCAAAGAGAAAGGTTGATCGTGTTTTACGATACGGAGCCACCGTCAAGCCCTACTCTCTCATGGGAGGGTTGATCTGGAGTCCGTTCAGGGCTCCAGAGAGGGGGATTCATCGTCGTCGTCATCATCAACCATCCTCCATCACCAATATCATGATGCTCACCGCCGTGCGTGAGTAATTCCATCGTAGGCTTGCTGGACGGTGATGGGTTGGATGAGATTTACCATGTAATCAAGTTAGTTTTGTTAGGGTTTGATCCCCAGTATCCACTATGTTCTAAGATTGATGTTGCCATGACTTTGCTACGCTTAATGCTTGTCACTAGGGCCTGAGTGCCATGATTTCAGATCTGAACCTATTGTGTTTTCATGAATATATGTGAGTTCTTGATCCTATCTTGCAAGTCTATAGTCACCTATTATGTGTTATGATCTGACAACCCCGAAGTGACAATAATCAGGATACTTCTCGGCGATGACCGTAGTTTGAGGAGTTCATGTATTCACTATGTGTTAATGCTTTGGTCTGGTACTCTATTAAAAGGAGGCCTTAATATCCCTTAGTTTCCACTAGGACCCCGCTGCGATGGGAGGGTAGGACAAAAGATGTCATGCAAGTTCTTTTCCATAAGCACGTATGACTATATTCGGAATACATGCCTACGTTACATTCATGAACTGGAGCTAGTTCTGTGTCACCCTATATTATAGCTATTACATGAGGAATCGCATCCGACATAATTATCCATCACTGATCCAATGCCTACGAGCTTTTCACATATTGTGCTTTGCTTATTTACTTTTCCGTTGCCACTGTTACAATTATTACAAAACTGTTATCTTTACTTTTGCCACTGTTACCATTATTATCATACTACTTTGCTGCAGATACTAAGTTATCCAGGTGTGGTTGAATTGACAACTCAACTACTAATACTTAAGAATATTCTTTGGCTCCCCTTGTGTCGAATCAATAAATTTGGGTTGAATACTCTACCCTCGAAAGCTGTTGCGATCCCCTACACTTGTGGTTTATCAAGACTAATTTCTGGCGCCGTTGCTGGGGAGCATAGCTCTATTCTTTGAGTCACTTGGGATTTATATCTGTTGATCACTATGAGGAACTTGAAAGACGAAAGAACCAAGATTTTTCCCTCAACTACGAGGGGAGGTATGGAACTGCCATCTAGCTCTTCACTAGATTCTCCTTCTGTTTTGAGTAAGCTTGCGACACCTAAACCTGCTACTGCTATGAATTCTGATATGTCGCATGTTATTGATGATGCCACTTCTGCTATGCGTGATACTTATGATGAAACTACTTCTGTGCGTGATACTACTTTGCCATTAGGTGAATTTCTTGATGAACAACTTGCTAGGGTTAGATAGAATGAAATTATTAATGATGATATTATTGATGATAGTGATGATGAAAGTTATCCCCTTGATTATGAATTGCATGTTGTTCCTGAGGGTTATGTTATGGATGAGGAAGCTGCTAGAGCTATTTTTGCTTGCAAAGATAGATATGATCTTAAGAAGTTATTAGATAAATGGAAGCATCAATCTCTTAATGCTAGAATGAAACCTGACCCCGCTTTTGCTACTTCACCTATCTGTGTTACTGATAAGGATTATGAATTCTCTGTTGATCCTGAGATAATTACTTTGGTTGAATCTGATCCTTTTTATGGCTATGAATCTAAAGCTGTTGTGGCACATCTTACCAAGTTAAATGATATAGCCACCCTATTTACTAATGATGAGAAGTCTCGCTATTATTATGTCCTTAAGATATTTCCGTTCTCATTAAAGGGTGATGCTAAAACTTGGTTTAATTCTCTTGATCCTGGTTGTGTGCGTAGTCCCCAGGATATGATTTATTACTTCTCTCCTAAATATTTCCCTGCTCATAAGAAACAAGCTGCCTTGCGGGAAATATATAATTTTGTGCAAATCAAAGAAGAGAGTCTCCCACAATCTTGGGGGAGGCTTCTCTGATTACTTAGTGCTTTGCCTGATCATCCTCTGAAGAAAAATGAAATACTTGATATCTTTTATAATGGACTAGCCAATGCTTCCAAGGACTACTTGGATAGTTGTGCTGGTTGTGTTTTCAGGGAAAGAATAGTCGACCAAGCTGAATTACTATTGAATAATATGTTGACTAATGAGAATAATTGGACTCCTCCTGAGCCAATTCTTGAGGCAATTTCTGAGCCAATTGAGGCAACTCCTGAGCCTATTCCTAAACCGACACCGAAGAAGAGGGGTGTTCTATTTCTCAGTGCTGAAGATATGCAAGAGGCAAAGAAATCAATGAAAGAAAAAGGTATTAAAGCTGAAGATGTTAAGAATTTACCACCTCTTGTAGAAATACATGGTCTTAATATACCGCCTATTGAAGAAATACATTGTCTTGATAACCCGACACAGGTAGTAAAGGTAAATTATAGATATGATAAAGTTGAAATTCCGTCTACTAAATTTCATAGCCCTTGATTAGATGAATTTGATGACTTTATGGCTAGAAAAAAAAGTTTTAATGCTTATGTTGGTAGAGAATTAAAGAATAATGCTTTCAAGATAGGACGCTTGAGTGATTATATGGCTAGAGTTAAAGGTGAACTTAAACTCATTAGCAAATATGCTTCTATGGTTACCACTCAAGCGGAGCAAGTACTTAAAGCGCAAAGTGATTTGCTTGATGAATTAAATAATAAGCATGACTTTGCTGTTAGAGTGGCTACTAGAACTGGTAGAATGACCCAGGAACCTTTGTATCCTGAAGGCCACCCTAAGAGAATCGAGCAAGATTCTCAGAGAAATAATTTAGATGCACCTAGTTCTTCAAAGAAGAAAAAGAAAAACGATAGGACTTTGCATGCTTCTAGTGAACCTATTGTAGACACACCTGAGAATCCCAATGATATTTCTATTTCTGATGCTGAAACACAATCAGATGATGAACGTGAACCCAGTGATAATGTTAATGATAATGTTCATGTTGATGCTCAACCTAGCAATAACAATGAAGTAGAGGTTGAACCTGTTGTTGATCTTGATAACCCACAATCAAAAGAATCAACGTTATGGTAAGAGAGACTTTGTTGCTAGGAAGCACGGTAAAGAAAGAGAACCATGGGTTCAAAAACCCATGCCCTTTCCTCCTAAACCATCCCAGACAAAGGATGATGAGGATTTTGAGCGCTTTGCTGAAATGATCAGACCTATCTTCTTACGTATGCGCTTAACTGATATGCTTAAATTAAATCCTCATTCTAAGTATATGAAGGATATCATTACAAATAAAAGAAAGATACCGGAAGCTGAAATTTCCACCATGCTTGCTAATTACACTTTTAAGGGTGGAATACCAAAGAAACTTGGAGATCCCGGGGTACCAACTATATCGTGCTCCATTAAAAGAAATTATGTTAAAACTGCTTTATGTGATCTTGGAGCCGGTGTTAGTGTTATGCCTCTCTCTTTATATTGTAGACTTGAATTGAATAAGTTGACACCTACTGAAATATCTTTGCAAATGGCTGATAAATCAACTGCTATACCTGTCAGTATTTGTGAGGATGTGCCTATTGTGGTTGCAAATGTCACTATCTTAACAGACTTATTTATTCTTGATATTCCCAAGGACGATAGTATGTCGATTATCCTTGGTAGACCCTTTTTGAATATTGCAGGGGCTGTTATTGATTGCAAAAAAGGCAATGTAACTTTTCATGTTAATGGTAATGAGCATATGGTACACTTTCCGAGGAAACAATCTCAAGTTCATAGCATCAATTCTATTGGAAAAGTTCCAACTATCATTATTGGAGGTTTTGAATTTCCTCTTCCTACTGTCAAGAAAAAGTATGATATTATTATTATTGGGGATGTTCATATCCCCGTTGAGGTAACCTAGTGTTATTCAAAATTTCTCCGGTTCCGTGTTATTCGGAATGAGTTTGTAACAAGACCTGATCAACCTTGTTAGTGGATTCATTTTGATGATCATGAGATGGATGCAAATAGAAGGCACAACCTTCTGTACCTTCTTTTTACTTTCTGTTATTTAGAATAAATAAAGCAAAAAAAGTATTATCTGTCTGTTTTCTGAATTATCCGTGCAATAAAAAAATATCCCAAAAATAAAAGTGCTCCGAATGCCCTGCAAATTTAATATGGTTTTTTATGGAATATTTGAGGATTTTAGGCACTGAAAACACTGCAGGGGGCAAGCACATGGCCGCGAGGGTGGAGGGCGCGCCCTCCCCCCTGGGCGCGCCCCCCTGTCTCGTGGGCCCATGGTGGCCCCCCTCCACTTATTCCTGCACCCACACACTCCATCTTCTTCCTAAAAAAATCACCATCTAGCTCAAGCACGAGTTTTAGCTCATTTTGCTGCGATTTTCAATCTCCTTGCTCAAAGCTCCATTCACAAAACTGCTTTGGCAGATTGTTGCTTGGTATGTGACTCCTCCATTGGTCCAATTAGTTTTTGTTCTAGTGTTTTATTCTTTGCAAATTTTTGCTGCACCGGTGACCCTATTCTTGAGCTTGCATGTCAAATTTATGAGGTCCCAAGTAATTCTAATGCATGATATAGGCTCTAGGCACTTGTAGGAGTAGTTGCTACCAATCTTGTTTAGTTTTATTCACTTTTATTTTTGAAGTTACTAAAATTTTTAGAAATTTTTCAGAAAAAGAAATGTGTCTAGGAGAATGTACCAAGGTGGTTCCTCAACAAAGAGAGGACCCAGGCGTGCTATGTGTGAGCAAGACGATGAACCACCAAGGGACGCAGAAGTGCGAGCTTGTGAGTGGCCATCAGAAGAGTTTATGGTCAAAGCAAGCATTAAGGATGAATTTGACGCATATGTGCGTAATACCGATCTTGAGGACTTCTTACAAGATAAGTGTCCTCAGTACTACCAATTGACTGATTCATTTGTAAGAAGGTTTGAATATACATCTTCGCATAATTCTCAGAGTGTCATGTTTGATATTTATGATAAATCTTATACCATGGACTTAGAATATTTTACAACTGCTTGCTAACTCCCGCAGTGGGGCAATGTTCATGAACCCCGCAGATCTGAATATAAAGACTTTCTTGCTAGTAATTACTGTGGGAGAATCTAGGGATATAGTACAAGCTACCATAGGGAGCATTCATTTTCCTGCTATACATTATTTTGCTCTCTTCATTGGTAGATGCATTAACGGTAAAGATGAAGCATGTCACATGTGTGTCCCTGATTTTTGTGTCCTCAAGAGTGCTGTGTTAGGTAATAAAGATTACAACTTGGGGGCAATAGTTGCACGTAGGTTGCATAATAATGGTATATCTGGAGATTTATTTGGAGGGATTTATGTGACCCATGTTGCTAATTATCTTGGTATAGCCCCATGAGAGGATGATATGGAGTTGCTTCCTGCTTATTTAGATTATGACGCGATGGTCAAACATGATTTTCTTTTGGGGAATGAACAATTCGTCCAGTATCCACTAATCTTTGACAAATGTAGCTCTGTCCATGTTACTCTCCCTGCTCCTTCCCCTTTTGATTACCAGGCAAAACGAAGATATGTTGTTACTAGGAAGGAGGCAGCTGAACACGAGGGGAGAGCGGAGGCGGCTCACCAACATGCTGCAGCTCAGGATGCATCTGGTGCTGCATCTCAGTATGACCCCAGTTATAACTTCGGATATCAGCCAGGCTATCCTTGGCATTAGACCAACTTAGGCCAAAAGCCTAAGCTTGGGGGAGTACGTATTTCTCACCGACTTTACATTCATGTTCACACACTATTCTAGTTGTCGGTGCTCACACTCTTTCATTGTATTATCCATGCTAGTTTAATTTCTTTTTCTAGCTTTCTTCTTGTGTGTTTGATAAACCTTAAGAAAAACCAAAAAAATTAGTTAGTTTAATTTCCATGCTTGTAGTAGTAATTAAAATGAAAACCCAAAAAGATTTCTCGTTCTTCTTCTTGCTTGTTGGGAGCTTTCCCGTGTAAATAGTTTTATTTCTTTTCTTTCCTTTGGGGGTCGAGAGTAGAAGACCATATTGAAAATGTTCAATGGCTCTCATATGCATGATTATTGATTTAACTTAGAGCCCATATTACTTGTCTTCTCTCTTGAGTTGAATGCTTGCAGATTCCAGCTTAGTCCAATGCACGTGCACTATTATTATTATGCACATCGTTCGGTCGTGCAAGCGAAAGGCAATAATGACGATATATGATGGACTGATCGAGATGAGAAAAGCTGGTATGAACTCGACCTCTTTTGTTTTTGTAAATATGATGAGTTCATCATTCCTGATTCAGCCTATTATGAAGTAAACATATTTGCAATGACATTTAGAGATTATAGTTGCTTGTGCCATGCTTAATTAGCTATGAGTTATAATGGTTTACCTTGCGTGCCAACATGCTATTAAAATGATTGTGATGTGGTATGATAGGATGGTATCCTCCTTTGAATGAATTGAGTGACTCGACTTGGCACATGGTCACGCATGTAGTTGAAACAAATCAACATAGCCTTCACGATATTTATGTTCATGGTGGATTATATCCTACTCATGCTTCTACTCGGTGTAAATTAATTTTAATGCATGTTCATGACTATTGTCGCTCTCTCAGTTGGTCGCTTCCCAGTCTTTTGCTAGCCTTCACCTTTACTAAGCGGGAATACTGCTTGTGCATCCAAACTCCATAAACCCCAAAGTTGTTCCATATGAGTCCACCATACCTTCCTATATGCGGTATCTACCTGTCGTTCCAAGTAAATTTGTATGTGCCAAACTCCAAACCTTCAAATGAAATTCTGTTTTGTATGCTCGAGTAGCTCATGTTTCAACTAGGGCTGTCTGTATCTTCATGCTAGGTGGGTTATTCTCAAGAGGAGTGGACTCCGCTCCTCATTCAAAAGAAAATGGCCGGTAACCGGGATGCCCATTCCCATGATCAAAAAGATCAAAGCAAATCAAAATAATTAAACAAAACTCCCCCAGGGCTGTTGTTAGTTGGAGGCACTCGTTGTTTCGAGCAAGCCATGGATTGATGCTTGTTGATGGTGGGGAGTATAAACTTTTACCATTCTGTTTGGGAACCGCCTATAATGTATGTAGCATGGAAGATATCGAGATCCCATAGTTGTTGCGTTGACAGTGAAAGTATGCCGCTTAAAATGTTATTCATCTCTATTTTAAAATTGAGCTCTGGCACCTCTACAAATCCCTGCTTCCCTCTACGAAGGGCCTATCTATTTACTTTTATGTTGAGTCATCACCCTCTTATTAAAAATCACCCGCTGGAGAGCACACTGTCATTTGCATTCATTACTATTAGTTTATATTGGGTATGACTTGACTGGATCTCTTTTACCATGAATTACAATGTTTAGTCAGTCCTTGATCTTTAAAGGTGCTATGCATTTATATTTTGCGGTCTCAGAAAGGGATAGCGAGATACCATCTTGTTATATCATATTATGATTGTTTTGAGAAAGTGTTGTCATCCGAGTTTTATTATTATTGCTCGCTAGCTGATTATGCCATTGATATGAGTAAATGTGAGACCTAAGTGTTATTGTGAATATGGTTAGTTAATAATCTTTACTGAAAACTTGAATGTTGGCTTTACATATTTACAACAACAAGAGCAAATATAGTTTGTAAAAGTTTTTCTTTATCACTTTCAGTTTATCAACTGAATTGCTTGAGGATGAGCAAAGGTTTAAGCTTGGGGGAGTTGATATGTCTCCAACGTATCTACTTTACCAAACACTTTTGCCCTTGTTTTGGAATCTAACTTGCATGATTTGAATGAAACTAACGCGGACTGACGCTGTTTTCAGCAGAACTACCATTGTGTTGTTTATTGTGCAGAAAACAAAAGTTCTCGGAATGACCTGAAAATCCACGGAGACAACTTTTGGAAAATATAAAAAATACTGCCGAAAGAATCAAGGCCAGGGGGCCCACACCCTGTCCACGAGGGTGGGGGGCGCGCCCTCCCCCCCTAGGTGCGCCCCCTTGTCTCGTGGGCCCCCTGATGCTCCACCGATCTCAACTCCAACTCTATATATTCCGTTTCGCGGAGAAAAAAATCAGAGAGAAAGTTTCATCGCATTTTACGATATGGAGCCGCCGCCAAGCCCTAATCTCTCTCGCGAGGGCTGATTTGGAGTCCGTTCAGGGCTCCGGGGAGGGGGATTCGTCGCCGTCGTCATCATCAACCTTCCTCCATCACCAATTTCATGATGCTCACCGCCGTGCGTGAGTAATTCCATCGTAGGCTTGCTGGACGGTGATGGGTTGGATGAGATTTACCATGTAATCAAGTTAGTTTTGTTAGGGTTTGATCCCTAGTATCCACTATGTTCTGAGATTGATGTTGCTATGACTTTGCTATGCTTAATGCTTGTCACTAGGGCCCGAGTGCCATGATTTCAGATCTGAACCTATTATGTTTTCATGAATATATGTGAGTTCTTGGTCCTATCTTGCAAGTCTATAGTCACCTATTATGTGTTATGATCCGACAACCCCGAAGTGACAATAATCAGGATACTTCTTGGTGATGACCGTAGTTTGAGGAGTTCATGTATTCACTATGTGTTAATGCTTTGCTCCGGTACTCTATTAAAAGGAGGCCTTAATATCCCTTAGTTTCCACTAGGACCCCGCTGCCACGGGAGGGTAGGACAAAAGATGTCATGCAAGTTCTTTTCCATAAGCACGTATGACTATATTCGGAATACATGCCTACATTACATTAATGAACTGGAGCTAGTTCTGTGTCACCCTATGTTATAGCTATTACATGAGGAATCGCATCCGACATAATTATCCATCACTGATCCAATGCCTACGAGCTTTTCACATATTATGCTTTGCTTATTTACTTTTCCGTTGCTACTGTTACAATTACTACAAAACTGCTATCTTTACTTTTGCCACTATTACCATTATTATCATACTACTTTGCTAGTAAATACTTTGTTGTAGATACTAAGTTATCCAGGTGTGGTTGAATTGACAACTCAACTGCTAATACTTAAGAATATTCTTTGGCTCCCCTTGTGTCGAATCAATAAATTTGGGTTGAATACTCTACCCTCGAAAGCTGTTGCAATCCCCTACACTTGTGGGTTATCAATGATTCATAAACCACTCCCAATTATCATTGTGCTCGGAAGGCACCAATGCAAATGCCACCGGCAACACATTGTCATTGGACGAGTGGGCCATTGCCACTATCAACGTGCCCTTGTACATGCCGGTCAAGAACATTCCTTCAATTGACAAGACGAGGCGGCAATGCCTAAATGCATCGATGCATTGCCCAAAGCTCCAAAAAGCTCGATGAAACACTCCCTCAATTGACTCGACCCTATGGCGCATGCCCGGGTTCCGATGATGGAATGGCTCCCAACATTCTCGGAAGAATATTTTACGCGGCGACATAATGACCATGCAACATCCTTATAACGTTTGACTTGGCCATCCACACCTTTCCATACTTGACCTTGTACCCGAATCGTTCGAAGACCGAACTCATGAGGAACTTCACCTTCATGGTTGGATCATGGGATATCTCATTCAACAATTTGTAGCCTAGATACTTAGACATGAGTTGGCAGTGTCCCTTGCTTCGGTCCGCTTTGTCTGGCGGTATGCAGTCGTGGGTGGCCACACAACTCTTCAAGTCCCATTGCCTGGTTTCATTGATCTTTCTTCCATGGACCTTCCATGGGCAACCTTCTTTGTCACATTTGATGGTGTAGCGCAAGTTTTGGTTGGAATGACCAACAACGAACAGCCTATGGTTCCGAATAGCATAGTCACTCAACCATATCTTGAACTCTTGCAAACAACCAAATTTGATCCCTTTATTCAAATGAGCATTCTTGTCCCCACCCGATGGTATCCTCTGGCAAGTTGATGTTTCGACCAAGCACAACCTCATGCCACCATCAACAACAGCCTTGTCGGCAAGACTAAGATCAAGAAACAAAGAGGGTCATCTTTCATTGTGATTGACCTTCTTGTAGACTTGATTTTCTTGTGTCGTGAATCCATCCTCATCCAATTCTTCCGGTGGACCCTCATCATCCGACTCATATCTACACATACGGCTATAAGGGAGGTTACGATCCATGTCTTGTTGATGCACAATGACATCCAGGTCACTAATGGGATTGTAATGAATCTCTTCTCGTTTCGTGTACACATCATCTTGAGCAATAACATCTTCATCAACATGAGCAATGGCATCTTCATCAACATGAACAATTGAATGTTCATCAACATGAGCAATGACCTCATCTCCAACATGATCATCACCTAGAAGAACTATGGCTCTAGCATTGATGTCCTCTTCATTTGGTTGGCTACTTGGTGGTTGGCTACCTGCATTGTGGTCATACACCATGACACCATCATGTATTGGAGAGGACACATTCCGGTTCAAGTCGAGTAGTAGCCGAGGAACTTCAACCTTTGTGGCAAATAGCTCAAGTGACTTGTCTTGTGATCCCTCAACTTTATCCTTATACACATCCCAATGCAATTGAGAGGTGATGGGCATACTCTTTAATCGAGACTTTACTCCCACTCCCACATCATACCTCCCAATAAGCTTCCCACCATCACTTGGATTAATCCAATTGAGGATGCTTCTCACTTTCACGACAATATCATCATAGCTCTAACTTGTGTCAAAAACCATTGCCTCCTCCCCTTCATCGGCATTTCCATCCATGAAAGCCACCTTGTCCAAATAATACACATTCACTAGTTTATCCATCACAAAATTGAGTCATCCATGGACCAGCCATTTCATATGGATGAACTATCTAAAATATGCGTACTTTGAATCAAACAACTAATATACCTTAATCATAGCATTAACCCTAACCCTAACCCTTCCCTAACTAAACCACTAACCCTAACACTTAAGCTATCTTGCCACAACAAGGATTGACACAAAATACTTAGGCAAACTATAAATGCACAATAAATGCAAAACTAGAGCAAGAACTAGGGTTTGCAAAACTAGTTGATTCTAACAAAACTAGATGATTTCAACCAACCAAATGAAGGGGGGTGGGAGAGGTACCTTGGGTGACGCAAATGCCTTGGATCCACCAGACAAATCTCAAGCAATGGAGGGGGGTCTAGTGGGTGCTTTGGTGGGGGAGAAGAGGGGGAGAGAGCTTGAGCTCGGGGAAGAAGATGAGTGGAGTGTGTGGGTGGTGAGTGGGCCCCACAAACCTTATCCTCCAGGATCCTACAGCCAGATTGCCCGACGGTAGGATGTTAGAGCCTACTATCAGAGTCTGCGGCGGTAGGTCCGTTTGCCACGTCAGCGGCCATTAACGGCCAGACGACCATCAAGGGAACCTACCGCCAGGGCGGGCGGTGGTAGCCTGTGTAACGCTACCGCCAGGGTCTGCAGCGGTAGCCAAAAGGGTCAAATCTCGAAAAATTTCTAGGCCGGGTTCAGATCTTGCTAAAGTACGTGAAAAGGGTCAAAACACAAAAATTTGGCTGGAACAGGAAGGTCAGGGATGGCTCGGCTGATTATCTGAGCCAACATGAGCCGTATGAAACCGCTCCCCACCGAGACGGCATCGACCGGCCATAAATGCCGCCAGCTACTCGCTTGCCATGATCCTGCCACCTATTTAGGTGGGAAAAAATACCAATAGCCTCAGCGTTGATTGTTTCATTGGTCAATCCTGTCATGATACCAGCTGTTCCAATCGCCACAATTTCCATTTTTTCAACAACATGATGGATCACAAACAGCCGCCGGAAAATTCAAGTACCATTTCAGAGGAGCAGAAAACATAGTTCATGCTCTTGGGTACAACACTAGATACAAGCCTATCTACACTGATGGAACTAAGGGTGGATCAGTCATCCACTGAAAATACATTAGAAATCCACTTGATAGAAAGAAAATACTACATGCTAGAATGTGAAACCACACAACTCAGGGCTCGGCAAACCCAAGTGGGCTTTTTAAGGTATTCCGTCAATGACCTTCTATTCCATAGTTCTTGCATTTGCAAGTTTTCATGGATTTTTCGGTGCATCACCTCTTTCTGGGCATGTCGTCCTTTTATGACCCTCGCGGTGGAAAATGCTGCAGAGTCTGGTTCTCTTGCTTAACCCCTCGTACGGAGCCATCTCCCGGCTGTTTGTCGGCCTTCCAGCGCCTCTGAGCTTGTCTGGGGCTGCAAGATTTTGCATTGCATTCACACTGACAGAATGCCCAGGACTACGACACTGTTCAGTGTCCACCACCACAAATGCTAGCTCGTCGTTAGCGGCTGGTATTGCATCTACAGTTTCGATCAGTCGATCCTTGAAAGCCAACCCAACCCTTTTCTCAGCAAGAGCTGCTCCACTTCGTAGCAGAGCTTCGAGGCCTGCATGGACATGTGATACGTCCATTTTGCATCATGTTTATCTACTGTTATTTATGGTTTTTTATTGCATAATAATGCTTTTTGGAGTAATTCTAATGCCTTTTCTCTCATAATATGCAAGGTACACACAAAGGGGGAGAATTCCGGTAGCTGGAAATCTGGACCTGAAAAAGCTACGTCGGGCTACCTATTCTGCACAACTCCAAATGAGCTGAAACTTCACGAGGATTTTTATGCAATAAATAAGAATTATTGGAGCCAATAAGTACCAGAGGGGGACCACCGGGTGGGCACAACCCACCAGGGCGCACCAGGGAGCCCAGGCGCGCCCTGGTGGGTTGTGCTCACCTCTGCCCACCTCCGGCACCCCTCTTATGGTACATAAGTCATTTAAATTTTGACCTAGAAAAATAAGGAGAGGACTTTTGGGACGAAGCGCCGCTGACTCGAGGAGGAACTTGGGTAGGAGCACTTTTGCCCTCCTACGAAGCGATTCCGCCGAGGGAACTACCCTCCCGGAGGGGGAAATCATCATCATGCATCATCATCACCAAAAACTCTCCCATCTTGGGGAGGGCAATCTCCATCAACATCTTCAACAACACCATCTCCTCTCAAACCCTAGTTCATCTATTGTGTTCAATCTTTGTACCGGAACTATAGATTGGTGCTTGTGGGTGACTAGTAGTGTTGATTACATCTTGTAGTTGATTACTATATGGTTTATTTGGTGGAAGATTATATGTTCAGATCCATTATGCTATTTAATACCCCTCTGATCTTGAGCATGATTATCATTTGTGAGTAGTTACTTTTGTTCTTGAGGTCTCGGGAGAAATCATGTTGCAAGTAATCATGTGAACTTGATATGTGTTTGATATTTTGATGATATGTATGTTGTGATTCCCTTAGTGGTGTCATGTGACCGTCGACTACATGACACTTCACCATATTTGGGCCTAAGGGAATGCATTGTGGAGTAGTTATTAGATGATGGGTTGCGAGAGTGATAGAAGCTTAAACCCTAGTTTATGCGATATTCCGTAAGGGACGGATTGGATCCAAAAGTTTGCAATGGTTAGAATTTATTCTTAATATTTTTCTCGTAGTTGCGGATACTTGCGAGGGGGTTAATCATAAGTAGGAGGTTTGTTCAAGTAAGAACAGCACCTAAGCACCGGTCCACCCACATACCAAATTATCAAAGTAGCGAACACGAATTGAACCAACATGATGAAAGTGACTAGATGAAATTCTCGTGTACCCTCAAGAACATGTTGCTTATCATAAGAGACCGTTTTGGCCTGTCCTTTGCCTCAAAAGGATTGGGCTACCTTGCTGCACTTTTGTTACTACCGTTACTTGCTCGTTACAAATTATCTTGCTATCAAACTACTCTGTTACTTACAATTTCAGCACTTGCAGACATTACCTTGCTGAAAACCACTTGTCATTTCCTTCTGCTCCTCGTTGGGTTCGACACTCTTACTTATCGAAAAGGCTACAATTGATCCCATATACTTGTGGGTCATCAACATGCTCGTAGGATGCATCACTTGCATCCCCCATCCACAAAACTTCCATGGCTTTCAAATACAGAGTCGCGTGTCTGCATGTGAATGACAGGTTTTGTGAACTCTCTTTGTGGTACTGAACCAGGTGGTCCGGGAGTACATCCCTTGCGCCCCTTGTCCACCGCCTCACAATATGGTGTTTAGGGATCTCCTCAAGATGAAGGATTTCCATCACCTACATGATAGAGAAAGAAGCATGTCAACCACCCCCCGCATTTTTTTCTTTCTCACTCCATATTTTCCTGATTTTTATTCATGAACACATGTGAAGCTAGTTAATTACCCTCAATGCATGGCTGCAAATCATTACAGTGTGCTCAAACTGACCACACTCGCAAGTGAATATTGTTTTGTATTTGTTTATGGTTACCTCATACTCGACCCTACTCCACTTCTCTCTTTTCGCTGCATTGTTTCGAGTGGTGATGTACCTCCTCATCTTATCAACTTCAGTAACATTGTACGCCGTTCCTTCAATCAGCAGGCGACCAAATTCCTCAAACATGTTCCTAGTGTATATTTTGCTAGCATGCCGCTCTATTGCGAGGTTAGTTCGTCTCACCGGGCCGCCCTGACACAAGTCACAAAAAAAGTAAACAACCTGTTTTAGTGCATGGTATCACACCTCTAGTGTGGAAACATTGTTGTAAATCGGCACACATTTGGCCCAAGGGACAGACAAGAAACTTACAATCATGGTCCTTTTCTCC
Organism: Triticum aestivum; assembly: GCF_018294505.1. NCBI lineage: Eukaryota > Viridiplantae > Streptophyta > Magnoliopsida > Poales > Poaceae > Triticum > Triticum aestivum. The sequence continues at coordinate 125,575,312 of NC_057813.1, read as the reverse complement.
TCGTAGCTCTCATTGCGCTCAGTGTCAAATTGGAGCCTCATGTACTGCCTGACAAAGACATGCATTGTGCTTGCAGAGGGGCATGCATGATTTCAGCATGTGGTTTGCGCTCTCACTACGCTGGGTGCTTGTCATCTTCACGCAAAACATGCCCCTGAAAATATGGCTTCGCCCATTTTCTCCTGGTTTCGTGTATTTGTGTCATGTATGCATGACTCGTCAAGTTGTACTTGTCGAGAAGGGTCACCCAAGCTGATTCAAACTCATCCTACGTTAACATGTGGTTCACAACCTTGTGAAACTCAACCTGAAAATCGCTCTTCTTCATGTATAGTGGTCCCATCGTTTCCTTCGCCTTCTTGAGGACATGCCATTTGCACCAACGATGGACAGTGTCAGGGTAAGTCCTCTTAATCGCCACCTGCATAGCCCTGCATTGGTCTGCAAATATGAAAGCATTTTTCCCGTCAGTTTACACAAATAGTTTACAAATTTATAATAAATTATGCTCATATTTTTTTACAGCTGGTCTGAAAAGATATACGACAATATATAACAATTTTTTTCATCGCGCGAGGAATCTGACCTGTGAGTATAGTTTGGGAGGCAGGCCCAGCCATCATACGCAAGAATTCTGCAAAAACCCACTCAAAGCACTCTCTGTGTTCATCACGCATCAATACCCCCGCCAGGATGATGCTCTGGTAGTGATTGTTAACACCAACAAATAACCCGAATGGCATGTTGGACAGGTTTGCCATGTATGTGGTGTCGAATGTGACAACATCCCAAAGAATTTGTATTCCATGCGGCTGCTGCCATTAGCCCACATTAGATTCTTCATCTTACTAGACTTGTCAGCTAGCACCACATAGGTAAACCCAGGGTCGCTTGAGCGTATGTCAACAAACACCTCAAGCGTCTTCCAGACATCATCATCAGCTTGTTCGCGGCTAATCTTCCCACATATATTTCCCGAGAGTCCTCTTTGTGAATGGCACCTTCTCTATAGACCCGAAAAAACTTCCAATTATGCTGTAGACTTTCCCCTGGTTGACATTGTTTTCCCTTAGTTGCCTAATCAAATCCTTTGTGTACACATCTATGTGTTTATGGGATGGCTAGTGCACTTTCTCACCCATGGTGAGCGACATTGAATGATTGTGATTTTCCCGTGCTCAGTGATGTACCAACTGTTGTCGGACGCTCGCAGCAGCCTAATCAAAGCTGGACACTCCATCTGCATGACCCACTATTTTTTGCCTCTGGTTTGCCCTGTAGGGAAATAACAAAACAAAGAGTAAAAAAATTAAGTTATGTCAGCCTTGCGCGTATTACTTCTACAGTTCCGCAGATTAGCACTCATCGAGCAACCACGAACGACCTCCTGCATGCTTTTTGTCCTTTCAGCAGTTAGCCTGCTTTTCCCATATCTTATTCCAAAGCTGATCTCCCACGAATAAAGATTTTAGAAATTGTATGCCTCGCCCAACGAGTCGAAGTTGAGCCCTAGTTCGTGCCGCATCACACTCTTGTCAGGTTTCTCTGCATATTTGCGGATTGCCAGCTCCAGAGCACTCATCCTGGATGGGCATGGCGCGTAGTTCGGTGGTGCACTACCCAGATGCAACCTGCATTTGTTTGAAAACTTAAATGCATAACTTTTTATGAGAAATAGAATGTTGGCCTAATACATATTTATTTTTTGTAGCAGATTTCTTATGTAAATTTGAAGGAGCATGCATGAACTATTTTCACCGTAACTGAAGATTTCATCTGTTTGCATCTACAAAGATATTTTGCATTTTTTGCACACACAGTTAACCAAGAAACTTGATGGCCTAACAGAGCTCACTTCTAGCAGTATTTGTATGCAATAGGAAATTTTGCAAAAAAATAAAATAAAATAAAAAATGAAACAAAGACAGCAGCCACAGGTGCATCCGCGGATGATGGTGTGTTTCATGGTGTGGGGCATCTAGAATTGCTCATAGTTGACTGAGCAGACCCCGTTGGAGATGCAGCTCGGCGCTGCTGGGCATCCCCTTGTGCCATGGGCGAGCCATCTTCACCGGCCATCTGAGCCACGCCTGACCCACTGTTCGCCGCACCACTGCACCAGCATCATGATCCCCAACCCCATTATGTAACAAGTACATGAGGGGAACCGGATCTGGCTGGTCAGGGCTAAACATCTTAGTGGGATTTATAAGGTCGAAAAGGAAAGGCTTCTTACCCTTATTCAGTCCCTAGATTTAAAAGCCGAATCCACAATTCTGCCAGCCTCGGAGCTTCATGCTAAGCTTGAGGCGGAGATGAGATTGAAAGAGCTTCTCCGTGAAGAGGAATTAAAGTGGGCGCGGCGGGCTAAGGTTTGCCGAGTTGTCCAGGGGGACGCGAACACTCAATTCTTTCACATGATCGCCATTAGCAAGCATAGAAAGAAGGGGATCTTTCATCTTGAACAAGATGAAGGAACGAGTTTAGGACAGGAAACCCTAAAATTATACATAACAGAATACTACAAGCAGTTGTTTGGGCCTCCAGAGGATAATTGTGTATCTCTGGATGATTCTAGGATTGAGGATGTTCCTCAACTTGATGCTGATGAGAATGATATTTTGACTACCCCTTTTTCCAAGAAAGAGGTTTTTGAGGCAATTTCATAGATGAAAAACAATAAGGCTCCAGGACCGGATGGATTTCCGGTGGAGTTCTATAAAAAATGCTGGCATATTATTAAGGGGGATTTGTTACCAATGTTCCATGATTTATTCTCGGGACAGCTTCAGTTATTTCACCTGAATTTTGGAACGATAACCCTGCTTCCTAAGAAAATAAAGGTTGTGAGAATTGAGCAGTTCAGGCCTCTGTCTTCTTAATGTTAGTTTCAAAAAATTTACCAAGGTTGGGACTAATAGGCTCACGCAGATTGTGCATTCTGTGGTGCAGCATTCCCAAACAGCTTTCATGCCGGACAAAAACATCCTAGAAGGTGTTGTGGTCCTTCATGAAAGGCTCCACGAGATTCACACGAAAAAACTAGATGGAGTTGTTTTCAAGGTGGATTTCGAGAAAGCGTACGATAAAGTCAAATGGCCTTTCCTTCAATAGGCCTTGTGTATGAAGGGTTTTGATGAAGCCTGGCGACGCCAGGTAGAATCTTTCATGCAAAAAGGGAGTGTTGGAATTAAAGTGAATGACGACATAGGTCATTATTTCCAGACACATAAGAGCCTGAGACAAGGTGATCCGATGTCTCCTATTTTGTTTAACATTGTGGTTGATATGTTGGCAATTCTAATAGGAAGGGCTAAGTAGGCTGGTCAGGTGGGTGGTTTGGTGCCTCATCTAGTTGATGGAGGTGTGTCTATCCTACAGTACACTGATGATACGATAATCTTTATGGAGCACGACTTGGCAAAAGCGAGACATATGAAGCTGGTGTTATGCTTATTTGAACAATTGACCGGGGTTGAAGATTAACTTTCATAAAAGCAAATTGTTCTGTTTTGGTAGAGCCAATGAGGAACAAGAGGCTTATAGGTCATTGTTTGGATGCGAATTGGGGACTTTACCTTTTACGTACTTAGGTATACCCATTCACCATCGTAAGCTGACAAACAGAGAATGGAAGTGCATCGAGGATCGCTTTGAGAAGAAACTGAGTTGCTGGAAGGGCAAGCTCATGTCATACGGAGGCCGATTAATTCTTATTAATTCGGTGCTCACGAGTATGCCTATGTTTCTCTTTTCTTTCTTCGAAGTCCAAGTTGGAGTTAGGAAAAGGCTGGACTTCTATCGATTCCGATTCTTTTGGCAGAGCGATGAACTAAAAACAAAATACAGACTCGCCAAATGGGATATTATTTGTCGACCAAAAGACCAAGGGGGTCTTGGCATTGAAAATCTTGAAGTCAAGAACAAATGTCTTCTCAGCAAGTGGTTGTCTAAGTTATCTGTTGAGACTGATGCCACGTGGGCGCAGATTCTCCGTAGTAAGTATCTACAGTCCAAAATTTTGTCCCAGGTGACAGTGAGACCGACGGATTTGCCTTTTTGGAAGGGGCTCATGAAAGTCAAATCAGCCTTTTTCAATAGGACAAAGTTTATAATCGGTAATGGCACTACCAGGCGTTTCTGGGAGGATACCTGGCTAGGAGAGACGCCACTCGTGCTTCAGTATTTGTCCCTTTATAGTATTGTTCAACGATGTGATGCTTATGTTGCAACGATACTTCAGTCCATCCCCCTTAATATTCGTTTTAGGAGGATGCTTGCCGGCAATCATTGGGAAGTGTGACTTCATTTAGTGAGTAGACTGATGGAGGTTCAGCTATCTCAAAAGCCCGATCAGTTGCGCAGGAAGCTGACTAGGTCTGGAAGTTCACAGTTAAATCGATGTATCTCGATGTTATCAACTCTAGCGCCATTCCTTGTTTAGAATATGTTTGGAATGTCAAAGTTCCTTTGAAAATTAAAGTGTTTATGTGGTTTGTACATAAACAAGTCATATTAACCAAGGATAACTTGGCAAAGCGAAACTGGACATGATCTACTAGGTGTAGTTTTTGTGATCGGGTTGAAACTATCAAACACCTTTTTCTTGATTGCCCATTGGCCAAAGTTTTGTGGCGGACGGTGCACATAGCCTTGAACATTACTCCTCCGAATTCTGTCAGCACGTTATTTGGATCGTGGCTTAATGGGATAGAGTCCGAAACAGCTCGACACATTCGCGTAGGAGTATGTGCTTTATTGTGGGCAATTTGGAACTGCAGAAATGATTTGGTTTTTAACAGAACAACAAATATTCATTTTTTGCAGGTTATCTTCCGAGCCACTGCGCTAATCCATATGTGGTCATTACTCACTCCGACGGAGGCCAGGGATCGTTTGGTTGCTGGATCTATCTGGTGGAAGATGGTATCACGGGATATCTTCAACCGGTTTGGATGGCCGGCATGTAATAGGATAGGCAATTAGTTTTCCTATCTTTCTTATGCCAGCCGGTTGTGGCCTTTTGGCTTTTGTGTTTTTGGCCATGTGGCTCTTTGTGAGCTTGCCTTTACTTTTGCTTCAGACTTTAATACCTTGTTGAACCTATTTGCTTATTTATAAAGTTTGCCATATGCATCATTCTGATGCAGAGGCCGGGGAGTCCCCCCTTTTCGAAAAAAAGGGTTATCAGCAAATCTATAATAACTAAATAGTTGATCCCCACTAACTATTTCTCTCAACATGCAAGCTATACACATCAGAAACCTTCTAACTAGTCCACGTCATTGATTCATCCACGTCTAGCTGTTCCTTCGAGTGGCACATCAATTAATTTTCAAATAAACAAAGCAACAGCAGGAATTTCTATGGTCATGTTGCATGCATCAACAATGCACCAATGTAGTGTCGTCTCCCTTCCCATTCCACGCATTCATTATTAGCATCCGATTCAGCTCCCGCCAATGCATCATTTATCCCCCTTGCATATGTCTTCTTCTCTCCCACTCTAGCGATTTCTTCCCATTCAGTTTTCCCCATCTCTCCTTCCCAGTTGTCCTCAGTGAGTGGACAACCTTCACGCCAGCTGCGTTGCCTTCGTGGTAACGAGACGACGAGCAGATCCCTGCTCTGTCTGCAGCTAGAATTATTACTTAACCAGCTCACCTGAGGTGGCAGACTCGCTATTGTTGTCAATGGGAAGCCAGTTGAGGAAGATGGGAGACAACGTCGTTGCATGGTGATGTCGGGATCGCCCTCCTGGATCACCAGGATGACGGCCGACTGATGCAGCGTTGAGACGGTGGTCATGCTACCGTGGGAGAGGCATAGCTACCACCGCTAGGCATAATCTAATGTCCTCAGAAGATGCCTTGACTTGAATCTACATTCAGAGAACCAGAGTAATCCAATGTTGCATGGCTATTTTTTGGTTGTGGCGTTTTCCACGCCCGGATTCCCTTGAAGTGCCTCCAACCCGCCAGGTCAATGATCAATCCTCTCTTGACATTCCTTTGTTGCTGGCAAGCCTGAGTGCTGTCAGTCTCAATTTGTTTTTCTTGCATCAGCTTCGCTTCTTAGGTGTCTACTGTCTACGTGAGAATTCGTCTTTTGTTTTGTTGCTACCACTTTGCTTGCAGGTGATTTGAGGCATGGGTTGCAAATAAGAGATAATGACATGTGTGTCCTGATACGTCTCCAACGTATCTAATTTTCCAAACACTTCTGCCCTTGTTTTGGACTCTAACTTGCATGATTTGAATGAAACAAACCCGGACTGACGATGTTTTTAGCAGAACTGCCATGATGTTGTTTTATGTGTAGAAAACAAAAGTTCTCGGAATGTCCTGAAAATCCACGGAGGCACTTTTTGGAAAATATAAAAAATACTGGCAAAAGAATCAAGACCAGGGGCCCACACCCTATCCACGAGGGTGGGGGCGCGCCCACCCCCCCTGGGTGCGCCCCCCTGTCTCGTGGGCCCCCTGAGGCTCTGCCGACCTCAACTCCAACTCCATATATTCCGTCTCGTGGAGAAAAAAATCAGAGAGAAAGTTTCATCGCGTTTTATGATACGGAGCCACCGCCAAGCCCTAATCTCTCTCGGGAGGGCTGATCTGGAGTCCATTCGGGGCTTCGGAGAGGGGGATTCGTCGCCATCGTCATCATCAACCATCCTCCATCACCAATTTCATGATGCTCACCGCCGTGCGTGAGTAATTCCATCGTAGGCTTGCTGGACGGTGATGGGTTGGATGAGATTTACCATGTAGTCAAGTTAGTTTTGTTAGGGTTTGATCCCTAGTATCCACTATGTTCTGAGATTAATGTTGCTATGACTTTGCTATGCTTAATGCCTGTCACTAGGGCCCGAGTGCCATGATTTCAGATCTGAACCTATTATGTTTTCATGAATATATGTGTGTTCTTGATCCTATCTTGCAAGTCTATAGTCACCTATTATGTGTTATGATCCGACAACCCCGAAGTGACAATAATCGGGATACTTCTCGGTGATGACCGTAGTTTGAGGAGTTCATGTATTCACTATGTGCTAATGCTTTGTTCCGGTTCTCTATTAAAAGGAGTCCTTAATATCCCTTAGTTTCCGCTAGGACAACGCTGCCACGGGAGGGTAGGACAAAAGATGTCATGCAAGTTCTTTTCCATACGCACATATGACTATATACGGAATACATGCCTACATTACATTGATGAATTGGAGCTAGTTTTGTGTCACCCTATGTTATAGCTATTACATGAGGAATCGCATCCGACATATTATCCATCACTGATCCATTGCCTACGAGCTTTTCACATCTTGTGTTTCGCTTATTTACTTTTCCGTTGCTATTGTTATAATCACTACAAAACGCCAAAAAATATTACTGTTGCTACCGTTACCTTTATTATCATACTACTTTGCTACTAAATACTTTGTTGCAGATACTAAGTTATCTAGGTGTGGTTGAATTGACAACTCAACTGCTAATACTCAATAATATTCTTTGGCTCCCCTTGTGTCGAATCAATAAATTTGGGTTGAATACTTTACCCTCGAAAGCTGTTGCGATCCCCTACACTTGTGGGTTATCAAGACTAATTTTTGGCGCCGTTGCCGGGAGGCATGGCTCTATTCTCTGAGTCACTTGGGATTTATATCTGTTGATCGCTATGAGGAACTTGAAAGACGAAAGAACCAAGATTTTGCCCTCAACTACGAGGGGAGGTAAGGAACTGCCATCTAGCTCCGCACTAGATTCTCCTTCTGTTATTAGTAAGCTTGCAACACCTAAACCTACTACTGCTATGAATTCTGACATGTCGCATGTTATTGATGATGCCACTTCTTCTATGCATGATACTTATGATGAAACTACTTCTGTGCATGATACTACTTTGCCATTAGGTGAATTTCTTGATGAACAACTTGCTAGGGCTAGAGAGAATGAAATTATTGAAGATGCTATTATTGATGAAAGTGATGATGAAAGTTCTCCCAATGATTATGAATTGCCTGTTGTTCCTGAGGATTGTGTTATGGAAGAGGAAGCTGCTAGAGCTATCTTTGCTTGTAAAGATATATATGATCTTAAGAAATTATTAGCTAAATGGAAGAAGCAATCTCTTAATGCTAGAATGAAGCCTGACCCTGCTTTTGCTACTTCACCTATTTGTGTTACTGATAAGGATTATGAATTCTCTGTTGATCCTGAAATAATTACTTTGGTTGAATCTGATCCTTTTTATGGCCTTGAATCTGAAATTGTTATGGCACATCTTACCAAGTTGAATGAAATAGCTACCCTATTTACTAATGTGAGAAGTCTCGCTACTATTATATCCTTCAGATATTTCCGTTCTCATTAAAGGGTGATGCTAAGACTTGGGTTAATTCTCTTTCTCCTGGTTGTGTGCGTAGTCCCCAGGATATGATTTATTACTTCTCTCCTAAATATTTCCCTGCTCATAAGAAACAAGCTGCCTTGCGGGAAATATATAATTTTGTGCAAATTGAAGAAGAGAGTCTCCCACAAGCTTGGGGGAGGATTCTATAATTACTTAATGCTTTGCCTGATCATCCTCTTAAGAAAAATGAAATACTTGATATCTTTTATAATGGACTAAGCGATGCTTCCAAGGACTACTTGGATAGTTGTGCTGGTTGTGTTTCCAGGGATAGAACAGTCGACGAAGCTGAATTACTATTGAATAATATGTTGACTAATGAAAATAATTGGACTCTTCTTGAGCCAATCCCTGAGGCAATTCTTGAACCAATTGAGCCAGCTCCTGAGCCTATTCCTAAACCCACTCCGAAGAAGAGAGGTGTTTTATTTCTCAGTCCTGAAGGTATGCAAGAGGCAAGGAAATCAATGAAAGAAAAAGGAATAAAGCTGAAGATGTTAAGAATTTACCACCTATTGAAGAAATACATGGTCATATACCGCCTCTTGAAGAACCACATTGTCTTGATAACCCGACACAGGTAGTGAAGGTAAATTCTCTCTATAGATATGATAAAGTTGAAATACCCTCTACTAAATTTCATAGCCCATGCTTAGATGAATTTGATGACTTTATGGCTAGACAAGAAAGTTTTAATGCTTATGTTGGTAGAGAGTTAAAGAATAATGCTTTCGAGATAGGATGCGTGAGCGATCAAATGGCTAGAGTTAAAGGTGAACTTAAACTCATTAGCAAATATGCATGCTACTCAAGCTGAGCAAGTACTTAAAGCTCAAAATGATCTGCTTGCTGAATTAAATAATAAAAATGACTTTGCTGTTAGAGTGGCTACTAGAACTGGTAGAATGACTCAGGAACCTTTGTATCCTAAAGGCCACCCTAAGAGAGTCGAGCAAGATTCTCAGCGAAACAATTTAGAGGCACCTAGTTCTTTCCAAAAAGAAGAAAAAGAAAAACGTTAGAACTTTGCATGCTTCTAGTGAACCTAGTGTAGACACACCTGAGAATCCCAATGATATCTCTGTTTCTGATGCTGAAACACAATCAGGTGATGAACATGAACCTAGTGATAATGGTAATGATAATGTTCATGTTAATGCCCAACCTAGCAAAAACAATGAAGTAGAGATTGAACCTGCTGTCGATCTTGATAACCCACAATCAAAGAATCAACGTTATGATAAGAGAGATTTTGTTGCTAGGAAGCACGGGAGAGAAAGAGAACCATGGGTTCAGAAACCCATGCCCTTTCCTCCTAAACCATCCAAGACAAAGGATGATGAGGATTTTGAGCGCTTTGCTGAAATGGTTAGACCTATCTTCTTACGTATGCGCTTAACTGATATGCTCAAAGTAAATCCTTATGCTAAGTATATGAAGGATATCATTACAAATAAAAGAAAGATACCGGAAGCTGAAATTTCCACCATGCTTGCTAATTACACTTTTAAGGGTAGAATACCGAAGAAACTTGGAGACCCCGGGGTACCAACTATATCATGCTCCATTAAAAGAAATTATGTTAGAACTGCTTTATGTGATCTTGGAGCCGGTGTTAGTGTTATGCCTCTCTTTATATTGTAGACTTGAATTGAATAAGTTGACACCTACTGAAATATCTTTGCAAATGGCTGATAAATCAACTGCCATACCGAGGATGTGCCTGTTGTGATTGCAAATGTCACTATCTTAACGGACTTTGTTATTCTTGGTATTCCCGAGGACGATAGTATGTCGATTATCCTTGGTAGACCCTTTTTAAATACTGCAGGGGCTGTTATTGATTGCAACAAAGGCAATGTCACTTTTCATGTTAATGGTAATGAGCATACGGTACACTTTCCGAGAAAACAATCTCAAGTTCATAGCATAAATTCTATTGGAAAAGTTCCAACTATTATAATTGGAGGTTTTGAATTTCCTCTCCCTACTGTCAAGAAAAAGTATGATATTTTTATTGTTGGGGATGTTCATATCCCCGTTGAGGTAACTTAGTGTTATTCGAAATTTCTTCGGTTCCGTGTTATTCGTAATGAGTTTGTTAACAAGACTTGATCAACCTTGTTAGTGGATTCATTTTGATGATCATGAGATGGATGATAGAAGGCACAACCTTCTGTACCCACTTTTTATTTTCTGTTATTTAGATTAAATAAAGCAAAAATAATATCATCCGTCTATTTTCTGAATTATCCGCGCAACAAAAAAATATCCCGAAAATAAAAGTGCTCCAAATGCCTTACAAATTTAGTATGATTTTTTATGGAATATTTGAGAATTTTAGGCACTGAAATCACTGCAGGAGGGGCAAGCACCAGGCCACGAGAGTGAAGGGCGCGCCCACCCCCCTTGGCGCGCCCCCTGTCTCGTGGGCTCTTGGTGGCCCCCTTCCACTTATGCCAGCACCCACACACTCCATCTTGTCCTAATAAGTGTACAAAATTAAAGAAACTAATGCTGCTGTAAGGAGTTTCTGTATCTTGAAGTCGGATTTCTCTTTCAATATTGATACGGAATTGTTTTCACATATAAAAGCTAATGGTATATTGTAAATCAGGTTAGCTCAGGTGATAATTTTGTTTTAACTATCTCTTATGCAGTGTAACCAGCTTATGAGTTAACTACTTGCCTTCCATCTTTCTTTCTCATGGTGTAACCAGTGACAACTTTTTTGATTCTTTGACTGTTGCTCGCCGCCGCATGGAGAGACCTCCATTCACTTTTATGTAACTGGGGCGCCTACTCCTTTAGCTTTAGCCTGTTGTTATCAAGCCATAGCCCCACTCTCTTTTGCATCGGCATGACATAGCTCGATCTGCATATAGCCTACTACAGCCACTCGGCAAGTTAAGTACAACAGTCAGCATGCATTGAGTTTTGGAGTTATGAGCATATGCAAATTGATGTACTTTCGTTTGGTGATGAGAGGTTGGATTATCAGGTACTTGAGGTATTTTGGAACGAAGGCATCTGCTGCCAGAGTTGATCATCAACAATTAGCTCGAGATTTATTTCTACAACCAAACGGGAGTAGAATCATTTTTGCATACTGAAACAGTCCTTTGTACTATATACTATTGTGTACAGAGCTTCTGTTTCGTTTTGCTTCCTGATGCACTTTTCTTTGTATAATTATATCAAATGTTGCCACTTCAGCATGAAACAACACTAAATTTGTCCGTGGCAAAAGAAGCACTTCTAAAATTGTGTACACTTCCATTTCAGATAAGTAGTTTGTTGTGCACTCAAGTTAAAGTTCAGAAGATAAATTGACGTACTTGTGTTGTTGTATGAAGTGTCTTCTTTTTAGAACTGGTATATGACATCTCATGTTTAATTATTTTCTTTCTACCATGTCAAATGGGTGCAAGATCATCACCGTGCAACCTTAGTTTGCACAAGCACCAGCAGGAAGATCCGAAAATGACTACATAGGACATTATAAAAATTGTGTTACCATTTCTCATGGACAGTGATAAAGTGTGAGGGATGCACATAAATATCTTAATGTGCATAGATCAACTTAAATGGTTCTTTAAACCACCCATATACTTACATTGTTATCTTCTATGAGTCTTCTTCATACATGGATTCTACAATAATTTTCCGCAGCAACGCGCAGGGTTTCTTCTAGTTTCTCACGAACGGGGAACCTACGAAATCGACAGCGAATCGACGGCATCATTGTGTGTTATGAAAATCTCATCCAAACTGGGGGGGGGGGGGGGTTGTTCGGGGTGGGATACTAACTTGTCTTGGTGTGCACGCCGCCGACCAAGCACGGGCACCCCGGCAAAATCACCCGGCCGGACGTAGGCTACCACACCCTTTTTCTTGCCCACCTAGCAGTTGAGGGCGGTGGCCAGCGGCAGTCTCCTGAAGGAACCACGCGAATGGATGGAAGGAGTATCATTTTGTTTTTTCTCGCTCGCACGTGCCCGAGCAATGCTACACTTACGGATAAAAAAGCGACGAATACTCGCTACGGACTGGTGTGGTAACTAGTGGTTGGATATCACAGGGCCCACACCCTTAAATTCAGGCGGGAGGTTTAATAGAGAGAGGACAACTATGCCTATAGATGTAACCCATAAAAATTCATCTGTAAGTGTAGGATTTTTGCACGTGCCCCGCCGACCGGCACGCAGCTCAGACAGCGATCTGATCCCTGGCCCAGGCCAAAAAGCAAACGTCCTGGTCCACGGCCCAGTCGAAAAGTCACCGTCCTGGTACAACACGGCCCAGACCGAGACTCCGCGTTGTCTGTCAGGCCTCTACGCTCGCGGCCCCGATACTTTCCCCTGCTCGCTACCGTATTCATCGGCATATCCTATTTAGCGCTTATGCACCTTGGAATGCAAAAAGTGTGCAGTGACGGCTCGCGGCCCCGATACTTTCCCCTGCTCGCTACCGTATTCATCGGCATATCCTATTTAGCGCTTATGCACCTTGGACGCCGCGCCTGTTGCTAGCGCACGGCTATAGCCACCACAGTACTCGCCCGCGATTGAGTATCTAGCTCGTTTTTCCCTTTTTTACTTTGTACCTCAGCTCGGTTTTTTTATTCTTTTTCTTTTTCTTTTTTCTCATCTTTCTTCGTTTTCTTTAGTGCGCCTTTTTTAAAATTCGATGAACTTATTTCAGAATTGATGAACTTATTTTCAAATTTGATGGACTTTTCTAAAATTGGATGAACTTTTTTTAAAATTTGATGTACTTTTTTCCCAAATCGATGTAATTTTTCAATATTTGATGAACTTTTTTCAAATCCGATGAATGTTTTTTAAAATTCGACAATTTTTTTCCCAAATTAGTGAACTTTATTCAATTTTCTTGAACTATTTTTGTTTCACGTGAACTTTTCCAAATCTGTGAACTTTTTCAAACTCACGAAATTTTCTTAAATTTGTGATCTTTTTGAAATTTCGGGACATTTTTCATTATTTGAATACGTGACCTATTCTTTTTGAAAAATATCCGCAAACTTTTGTAAAATATATGAACTTTCATTTTTTGGAACCGCGCAGCCCATACGTGACCTATTCTTTTTGAAATTTCGGGACATTTTTCATTTTTTCATAATTACTATCGAGGTACAAATGGTCACAAGTACAAGATTGCTCTAGTGGTTAGTGGAGCGTGTTTAGAAAGCATCGACGTGAGTTCGAATCCTGATGCATCTAATTTTATGATTTTTTGTTCGCTGGTGTAACGTGTTCTTGGGCCGGCCCACCGAAGCGCTGCTGCGAGCGCCAAGTTAGTTAGTTGGCGCTAAAGGCGCGGAGTAGGAGCTCCCGTATTCATCTGTATCTCTCATTTATCAGCGTTCGCAACTGGCACGCCAGCTGGATTTGTTTGCATCCCAAGATTGAAACAGACGAGTGAGATATCGAGAACAGCTAAGCCCGAGCTCCGAATCGCCCCTCTCATGCATGCATGTGCTTTTCTGTCATTTTTTGTTTCTTTTTGTGTCATTCCGTGCTTGTAGATTTGAAATGAACATCTATGCAACATATATTTCTACTGTAATAGCATTAATAAAAAGGATTTGTTAATTCCCATCTAGATAAGAGTTTACAATGTCTCATCTAACTAATGTACCATTAGATACAGTATGAAGATTCGTGCTTCTGAGTCGCTTGTTGCAGCGGCGGTGCCAGAAATCCAATCATGTGTATTCAATTGAAGCTTGTGTAGTCTATGCATTTGTAGGATCTTTTTACATGATATCTATTTGTTGTAGGACTTTTTTGCAAAATGTTATGTAGTCAATGGCTGCACAAACTCAAATGTGGCTTCGCCAATGGCTCATTGTCGTTATCCCGTGAAGTAGTAAAGCCCGATAGGACTTGTTTAGTTGGACATTTTATGCTTTGTGTATTGGGTTTTATTTGATGGGTTGTAGCTTTTTTTTTAGGCCCCTTGTTTTTTGTTGGTTTTTGGTTTGACTGTCTGACTAGAGGAGAGCATAACTGGAGTTTCTTTTCTTTTCTTTCTTTTTGCAAAAGGATGCAATCAGTTTTGAGGTGTTTGGCAAATATTGTTCAAATTGTTTAACACATATATTTCAATTTTTGAAATACTTTCTAAAATTTATGAAGAGTTATAATTCTTGAGCAATTATCCAAATTTATTTATAAAATTTGGTGAATATTAAGAACCATTATTTTATTTTGCCTGAGTTGTAAGGCCTCTTCCAATGTGCATGTGGTTAGATGGAGTGCTAATGTATTAAAGAGCTTAGCAACTAAAGTCTTTAATGCATAAGTGTTTAGTTTGTTGTGGCTAAGCTTTCTTTATTTAATTTTTTCACAACTAAACTCCTTCATGCACAGGGTAAACTTCTTTCATTTAAGCGTTTTGCATAGGTCCGTGCGTTTAGCATTGGTTTTTCTTTGGGTCATCAATCATCTCTCTTCTTTTAACTACCTTGCCACAGAAAAAAAAAATTGTCTATATGGCATGCTTAGCACATGTACGCCGTAGAGTACTGGGAAGGGTCCACTATTAACTTGCAACTAGACTCAACTTTTTTGCTGGAACTAGACGTGATTTTTTTTCATTAGTTGCAAATCCACCATCAACTTGTAATTCGGCTTGAATTTTCTTCCCCTTAGTTGCAAGTCCACCATCGACAAGATATTAGGAGCCGACGCTTTATTTGTCCCACTAGGCCCCGCACCCGTCCTAGTGACAAGTCCACAATTGATATGAAACTGGGCCCTTGGTCATTTTGTTGCCCAAGTTGGAAGTCCACCCTTGACTAGTAACTGGGTGAGCCATTTTTTGACCCAATTGCAAGTTCACCATCGATTCGTAGGCCTACCATTTTTAATTTCAGTTTCAAATCCACCATCAACTCGCAACTGGGCCGGCCTTTTTTTGTCCTAGTTGCAAGTCTACCATTGACAGGAAACTGGGCTCTTTGATCCTTTTTTGCCGAAAAGTGTGCAAGTCCACCATTTGATTCACACTGGGCCAGAGTTTCTTTTTGCGTCAGTTGCAAGTCCACCATCGACTTGGAACTAGGTTTTTTTATCTTAGTTGCAAGCCCACCCTTGGCTCGCAATTGGTCGTGACTTTGTTTTTTTGCCATAGTTGCAAGTTTACCATAATTCGCAACTGGGGCCGACCCTGTTTTCGTCCTAGTTGAGATTCCACCATTCACATGCAATTGAGCCTTTGATTCTTTTTTTCCTGAGTTGCTATCTCACCCTTTGAGTCACTACTGGGCCTGAATGTTTTCCACCTCAGTTGCAAGTTCACCATCGACTAACAACTTGGGTTGAGTTTTTTTGTCCTAGTTGCAAGTCAACAATCGACTCATGACTGTGCATGACCTTTTTTATCCTAGTTGCAAGTCAACCATCGACTCACAACTAGGCTCTTAATCCTTTTTTGATGTAGTGCAAGTTAACCATCGACTCGCAACTCGGTCCAACCCTCTTTTCTACCCCAATTGCAAGTCCACCAATGACATGCAACCGAGCCCTTGATCGTTTTTGTACCTCAGCTGTAAGTCCACCCTTTACTCGCAACTGGGCCTAATGTTTTTTTACCCAATTGCAAGTCCACCGTCGTCTCACAACTGGACTTGACCCTTGTTTTATCCCATTTGTGAATCGACCATCGCCCTGCAACTGGGTCGACCCATTTTGCCTCAGTTTTGAAATCCACCCTTCGACTTACAACTAGGCCGGACTTCTTCTTTTACCTCAGTTGGAAGTCCACAATAAACTCACAATTTTTTTGACTTTTGTTCCCAGTTGCAAATCAACCATCAACTTGTAGGGGAACGCAACAGAAAAAAAAATCCAACCTACGCACCAGCCCAGGACCACTATGGAGACTGCATACATGGTTTGATCTTTTTCGTTACCGACTCGTAGCGCAGCGGGAAGTAGAGTCGATGACGATCGGCGGTGCAGATCCCCGCAGCTAGGATTTACAACCTCCCAACCGCGAGGATGTATACCCTCATCTGCTCCTCAGACAGCCCTCCGGGAGGTGGTCGAACAGCCCCCCGGACGGTGTCGGGGACAGCCCTTCGGGAGGACCTTCGAAACTCGAATCGTCACTCAGAAAGCCCTTCGGGAGGACCTTCAAAACTCGGACGGTCACACGGACAGCCCTTCGGGAGGCACTCTCGAACTAAAACTGAAACTACGATCTCTCTACAGAGTTGCACACATACGGTGTCATCTATCCGGCAGGGCTTCGCCGTCCAGAACTAGTTCCCGCCGGAACCCAGACAACCTTCGGCTCTACGAAACTATTTCGCTAGGAGGGAGAGAAGAAGCCAGATCATTGCATGGCACTTGTATGAGAACAAAGGTATGAGTGTGGAGAGTGCCTCTCCACCTCTATTTATAGGAAAAACCCAAGGGGTAGGGGCACATGAAAAAACCACAAAATGCCCACACTTTATGTCACACATAAAGGGCATAAAGGACATAAAGGGATGTCAAGTGGAGCCCCATGGAGGAGCTGCACCCTCCAACGTCCCACCTTCATGGGGGGCCCCAAAGGGGGTTCCTTGATCCCCAAGTCCTTCTGGAAGCCTTTTGGGAAAAGCCCCAAAAGGTGGCTTTCCATAAATATCCCAAAAAGCACTTTCACTATTCACGATGACATTTTTCAGCGTCCGTTCGAACTGAAAATATTTGTGTGGAATTAGAACATTTCTAGTACCCATCAAAATGATTTTCAACGCGTTCCGAAACAATTCCGATTTAGTGATTTTTATCTGCGAAAAGCATCTGAAGTGGTTCTGGCAGCTCCGGAGCATATCCGGTTATTATCCCGGAAATTCCAGAAAGCTTCCAGAATGATTCTGGCACCCTCCAAGAATTATCAGGCATGTGCTGAAACCAATTTGACTTAATGGTATCCCCTGAAACAACTTTTCAGTTTCACCGAAACTCATCCGATGACCTCTCTCTGCGGAACCTTTTCCGCTGTCCGAAACTTTTCTGGTGTCCGAAACTTTTTCGGTGATTTTCTCTCAGACTCCTTGTCTAGTATTCAACAGATAGATGACCCTTAATCGTGTGACCCTATAGGTTCGGTGAAGTATAGACATGACCCGGAACCCCTTCCGATCAATGATCAACATCGGAGCCGTGGACACCCATATTTACCTCTATACCCACACGAATGAATATTCGAGTGAACCTCCAGTTGGCGTGTGCTATTCCTGTTGCTTCATGATATGTTACAAATACCTGAGGTGAGACATGTTGGTATTCCCGTGGATCAACAACTTGTCCACTATGCTAGTTACCTCGTTACCGGTATTGTTCTCTTTTCTCGTTTCCGTGTTCCGACATCCCTGTGATCAAATCACACTATGTCTGGCCAGACGATGATGGATACCGTAACACCGAGAGGACCCGAGAAGATCTCTCCATCGTCGGAGGAGCAAATCCCAATCTTGAGCTATCAAGTTACTTGACACACTTTTCCATGAACCCGCAAGCCGCCGTAATAGCCACCCATTTACGGATGACGTTTAACGAACCCCAAAGTTCATGAAGCAAGTATGAAGAAACTCGATACTCTCATGGTCTAAGGAATTATGCAAACATTAACTATCTTTGTGTTATCTACCATAAACTTGTGATGAATGAATCTCATAGCATAACATCAATCTGGGTTGATTCGACACAAATGTTCTCTTAACATTTTGCCCTCAAAGTTGCTGGCATAGACATGCCCATGACCAGGAAAACAGAATCATCATGCAACACTTGAGCTAGTCTTAGAGGCCAGATTAGGAATACTTCTTACCGTTTATAATTCCGCACGTGCATATGAGTCTTCCTCCGAGCCTCGTGTTATTGCAGACTCGAGAACCATAGCAGTTATAGCATGGAACATAAACATAATTATGAACATGGAGATAAGTAATAGCATTTATTATTGCCTCTAGGGAATATCTCCTACAGACTCCCACTTGCACTAGAGTCAATAATCTAGTTAATGCTAATGCACTTTACACCTATGGCATACCGGTGTAAAAAATGCTCTGCATGTGGTATAGCCTGATGTCCATCGGATCTGACGACTTCAGCTCCGTGTGTATCTTTGCATATCCTCATGTTTTCATGCTTTCAGAAAATTCATATTTTGTGTGGACTTGGCTTTTATGTATGTGAATCACAGGTCGAACCTGGATTCCTCAGACTGAGTTATGGAGAAACTACCTACAGTAGTGTCCCATTGACAAAAGCCATCTTGGAACCATACTAAGTTCATGAATGAACTATACAACTCAACATCTTGTTTGTCGCTTCTAAAGCGTCAACATACTTAGTCATTTGTTATAGAATTCGCCACAGTATCCGGTTGGGAACAATTTCCAACTATCGTGCCACCATATTGTGTACTACACAAAACCCTTAACTTAAATCGAAAATCGCATGGAGAAAAGATGAAGAGTACTGTATCGATGTAACATTTTACAACAAACTCTTCATGATCTCCGCTTGCGAGAGAACATATCATAAGTACTTACTCTAGTACTCAATGACATCTTTCACTGTTGTCCCATGATCAGTACTTTGATCACTTTAGTATCCATACTCGCAACACCTTGGGAGTATCGGACATGTCTAGTTGTTTTACGTACCATGGAATACATGATTAATCCAAACACAAAAGTGTGTGGAATCTGTATCATGTATTTTGCTCATCGGTGTTTTGGGACACTGATTCTTGCAAAACTCTTTCCATGTGACATCGGCAAGAATCACTCCTTGTCGTTCTTAGTGCTAAACGGTTTTAGCATCTTGTCAATATGTATTTATTGCTTAGCCCTATTAGGTAAATCTATATCCATAGATCATTATGCCTAATATTGAGGCTATTTAACCTAAGCACTTCATCAAAAAACTATTTTTAAATGAAGTCCTAATTCGTGTCAAGAAATTTATTTCAAATTAACAAAGTGTCAAGCACAAAAGGTTTTTAGAAATATTATTATGCTCCCACTTACTTTCTTGAATTACAAGCATCTTTGTTACACATTGATGAAGTCAAACCCCTTTCACCATTTCATCAAAGCACGAAGATTCCAACTCCATTTTGCTCTCTTCTGTCCATCGCTGGAACTCTGAAGTTTGCACCCTTACTACCATCCTTTGGATAGACAAAATGCCTTGGACTGTAACACATGCAAGTCCTTGGTTTCATTTCCATCAGATGGAAATCCTATTGTCATCCATGTTTCATATCTCATGATTGAAATATGTATTAATTGCTAGTTCAACCCGAACCGACTTTAAGCATCACTACGATGAAAACAACCTCATCGTAGTCAACTCTTGAACTTGTTATTTCAACAAGTTGAGATTTATGGATAAAACATTTTTACCCATATCAGTTTTAAGTTCCATAATTATTCGTTAGACTCTAAGTCTTCCAAAAGGTGTATCAAGGTTTTAATCTTGAATCACTTATATGAAAACTAACTCGGGTTGTATTGGCATTTAGCCAATTCCAGAGTCAGGGCCCATCAACGCTTCCTTGTGTATCGTAGGTATAATTTTATCTAACAAAAATATCTCGTTTGCGCACCTGAGAGGTTTGCACGAGCCTTGCCTACGTGGTTCAGCTACAAGTTCGATCGAAGTTCATAAATTTGTTTATAGAGACTTCCGTATCAGTCACAGTAGGAAACTCTGGAATTACTTCCAAGGTCTCTTTCCTTTGATCTGATGACGAAGATACATTTCATCTCGTCGAGTTGCACTATTCTCCCACTCACCTTTTTGAAAGAACCATTCTCTTTAAAAGCACATCGTTTCGCGGCAAAACTATTTGCCTCGGTATAGTGAGGGAGGAATACCCAACATTTTGGTATAACCTACAAAGTAGCACTTGTCTGATTTGGAATAGGTTTGTAACCTTTTACACAAGCCCCATATTCCAAATGTTAAGAAAAGATATAACACGGTTGGGCATACCATACCATGGCTTCATTTCAACAGACCCGATGTAGCTCTTTTCAGTGTAAAAGCCGCAGTCTCTAAAGCATCACTTTAAAAGGGATAATGGCAAATTTATTTATGTCATCTTTGACCTTACCATGTCATAAATGGTTAGATTACATCTCCATGGACTTTCCACTTGCAGTGGTGTTCTGGGAGGTGCAAGTTATGAAACCCCTTTCACAACTCATCAGACATTCGCTAAACATATAACTCAAATATTCCTTTGTGCAATCAAATTGCAGAAACATAATTTTCTTGTTACAATAACTTCTACTTCAATTTTGAAAACCTTTCGAATGATTTCAAAAGATCTAGACTTACATATCATCAATTAAATATCCATATATCTACTTGAGTCATTTCTGAAGATAAATAAATCCACCACTTGCAACAACATTTATTGAACTACACACATCAAAATGTATGGTCACCAATAAGTTTGTTGCTCGTTCCTTATGGCCTGTGAACGGTATTTCAGTCACTTCACTTTTCAGAGGAAAGTTGCAAGTGTCAGATGATTCAAAATCAAATGACTTCAAAATTCATCATAGTGGAATTTTCCATGCGGGTTTCTCCAATGTGACCAAATGCAGTGCCACACATGTGTGGTATTCTCATAGTATATGGTCTTGCGACATTTAGCGTCAGCGTTATGGATGTATCATTTTACCATCAATATTCATAACATACATCCCATCTTGGATGGAAGCATGGCCCTTCATGTTATTCATAATACTGAACAACAATTGTTCTTTTACGAACAACCGTTTTGCAATAAACATTATGCAATGGGCTGGAGTGTAAGAAACTCTAAAATGAATTATGAAAGTAAACACAGAGGTAATTTATTAATATCATTATTCATAACATACATCTCATTCACAATGAAAGTATGGCCCTTAAGTTTATTCATAATACTGAACAAAAAGTTCTCTTATGAACAACCTTCTTGTAAGATACCTTGTGCAAAGGGCTAGAGTGTATGAAACTCTAAAATGAATTATGGAAGAAAATACATAGGTAATACACCGATGGAAGGTATAGTAACTTTTACTATGTTTCCAACATGTATTAAAACCTCATTCCTGGCTAGTCTTTTTAGGCCATAGTAGCTCTTACATTGATTCACAACAGAATGCAATCGAGCGGGTATCTTTGTGATTAACTCACAATACCCAAGAATTAGTGATTAACATGTTTAACCATAATTCCCAAGAACTATATCTTTGACTAGCCTACTATACATCAAAAACTTGTATGACATTCATACATGAGCTGGATATTCTAGTCATCTTTCTGTCTGCCTTTATACTTTTAACAGTTTAACTTTTAGTATTTCTCCTACTCACAAAAGAACACCCAACTTAAGAGTGGCGTTATCCCCAGACTTCCTAGGCGTGTAAGTCATACTAACACCCTTTGGACACTTCCTTCCTCTTTAAGTTGTTGTTTTATTCACCTTTCATCATATGACAGACGTTCTTCTGGATCCCTCTCTTATCAGTCAAATGCCCAGTAAACACTTTACTAATCCTTTACAAACAAACATTGCTTTGTTTGTATCTGAAAACAATTTTCAGTTCCATGAATATCACATAACTATCCCAAACTTTGGAAATTCGGGTTTCATGGAAGCAAACATATTGCACTTGACCATAACAGAAATCTAGCTTTTGGATTGAAGGATGAGAGTCTCATCATCCATAGCATTTAGAGGGAGTATACGGAAAGCATGCGATAGGACAAAGTCCTTCTCGGCACTTTTGAGGAAAATCCTCACATTACGTTACCAACCGTAAAGTTTTAACCAGATATTTAACGGCTATTCAATTTAATCAGGGAAGGTGGAAACGCGAGCCATTATTCTACAACTATTTTGCAAGAAACACTTAGACAGTGTTCATAATTAATTGCACTGAGAATTAAACATGTTAATTCAATAGTGCGCTCCCACTCAAATCAATATCTCTCAAAATTGATTATGAGTGACACAAGACCCGCATATCCATTCAATGCCATTGAACGAGATGAACACTGATGGCGCGAAATTCAATCGGTAGGCAAACTTGCCGATCACATCTCTATGTGACTCTTGTTCATCTTTCGATGGTGTATTCCGAGCTCAGGGAGATCCTTCCAGAATGTCAAGACAACCAAGTGATCTTGCTGCGAGGTCTCAACTCACCCGCCTCACACTTCCCTAATCGTTCGTACCCAGGGAGATCCTGCGATACCCCGAAAAGTTAGGTGTCGTGACGGTGCTACACTTGGGAGAACACTAACTATTTGATATTTTTGTGACAGATCACCCTAATAAAAGCGACTACCGCGCAATCAAGAAGGGTGCATCATAAGGGATAAACATCTCAGGCAATTCATAATTAGCATGATATGGTATAGCCCTTTCTGACGGAGAAGTCTTGTATTTCTTCGTCTTTCGGCATTCGCGTCGGTGTTTACCTTCGCGAAGATTGCCACCACCTTGTCGATGCACCAGATAATATTGCTATCTCTATAGCTAATAAAATAAGTGCATTACTTAAGGTTGACACGCAGGTCATTAAAGTGCAATCATATGGCTCCAGCCATCATGCCGAATCATGACACACATGTCATGTTTAATCAATTTACATCATATAGTCATCTCATACATAATCAAATTATTATGAGCACTGCTATACCACATCATATGCACATGCAAACCCTCCTACAAAACCAAGTTAGACGTCTCTAATCGGTTATGCAAAGACTTGTTTTTCGTGGCTTCTAAGGTTTCAAAACAAACCGAAGCTACCAACATCCATCATCAAGTATGATAATTCAAGTCGCTAGATTAACTTTGCGGGGTGTATGAAATACGAGATAATAAAATCTCGAGCTCCATACTGAACTTCGTCATACACATGACCCCCGTGCAGATCATATCTGCATTGCCCTTTTGTCTACTAAATTTCATCTTTCTTTTTAACTATGGTGGAATTCAATGAACTGTTAGCACTTCGTTGATCAATCAGGATCGCTGATTGCCAGAACATTGAAACTCCAATATACTGTTATCAAGATCAGAAATATGCAAATTCCAAGGAAGCAACAAGAACGTCGGGTAACAGATTTCATCTGCTACCCGCACAAATAATTTTCAGTAATAGATCTCATCTACTACCTAATTATATTGTGCAACACCCATACATCTCTATGTAGTCTAGATCGCAACCTGCATCTACGCATAGCACGGCTCATGATACCACTATAGGGGAACGCAGCAGAAAACAAAATATTTCCAACCTACGCACCAGCCCAGGACCACTATGGAGACTGCATACATGGTTTGATCTTTTTCGTTACCGACTCGTAGCGCAGCGGAAAGTAGAGTCGATGACGATCGGCGGTGCAGATCCCCGAAGCTAGGATTTACAACCTCCCAACCGCGAGGATGTATACCCTCATCTACTCCTCAGACAGCCCTCTGGAAGGCGGTCGAACAGCCCCCCGGACGGTGTCGCGGACAGCCCTTTAGGAGGACCTTCGAAACTCGAACGGTCACTCGGACAGCCCTTCGGGAGGACCTTCAAAACTCGGACGGTTACACGGACAGCCCTTCGAGAGGAACTCATGAACTAAGACCGAAACTACGATCTCTCTATAGAGTTGCACACATACGGTGTCATCTATCCGGCAGGGCTTCGCCGTCCAGAACTAGTTCCTGCCGGAACCCAGACAGCCTTTCGGCTCTACGAAACTATTTCGCTAGGAGGGAGAGAAGAACCCAGATCATTGCATGGCACTTGTATGAGAGCAAAGGGATGAGTGTGGAGAGTGCCACTCCACCTCTATTTATAGGAAAAACCCAAGGGGTAGGGGCACATGAAAAAACCCAAAATGCCCACACTTTATGTCACACATAAAGGGCATAAAGGGCATAAAGGGATGTCAAGTGGAGCCCCATGGAGGATCTGCACCCTCCAATGTCCCACCTTCATGGGGGGCCCCCAAAGGGGGTTCCTTGATCCCCCAAGTCCTTCTAGAAGCCTTTTGGGAAAAGCCCCAAAAGGTGGCTTTCCATAAATATCCCAAAAAGCACTTTCACTATTCACAACGACATTTTTCAGCGTCCGTTCGAACTGAAAATATTTATGTGGGCTTAGAACATTTCCAGTACCCACCAAAATGATTTTCAACGCGTTCCGAAACAATTCCAATTTAGTGTTGCTCATCTGCGAAAAGCATCTGAAGTGGTTCCGGCACCTCCGGAGCTATCCGGTTATTATCCCGGAAAATTCCAGAAAGCTTCCAGAATGATTCTGGCACCCTCCAAGAATTATCAGGCATGTGCCGAAATCAATTTGACTTAATGGTATCCCCTGAAACAACTTTTCAGTTTCACCGAAACTCATCCGATGGCCTCTCTCTGCGGAACCTTTTCCACTGTCCGAAACTTTTTTGGTGTCCGAAACTTTTTTGGTGATTTTCTCTCAGACTCCTTGTCTAGTATTCAACAGATAGATGACCCTTAAGCGTGTGACCCTATAGGTTCGGTGAAGTATAGACATGACCCGGAACCCCTTCCGATCAATGATCAACATCGGAGCCGTGGACACCCATATTTACCCCTATATCCACACAAATGAATATTCGAGTGAACCTCGAGTTGGCGTGTGCTATTCCTGTTGCTTCGCGATATGTTAAAAATACCCGAGGTGAGACATGTTGGCATTCCCGTGGATCAACAACTTGTCCACTATGCTAGTTACCTCGTTATCGGTATTGTTCTCTTTTCTCGTTTCCGTGTTCTGACATCCCTGTGATCAAATCACACTGTGTCTGGCCAGACGATGATGGATACCGTAACACCGAGAGGGCCCGAGAATATCTCTCCATCGTCGGAGGAGCAAATCCCAATCTTGAGCTAGCAAGTTACTTGATACACTTTTCCATGAACCCGCAAGCCGCCGTAATAGCCACCCATTTACGGATGACGTTTAACAAACCCCAAAGTTCATGAAGCAAGTATGAAGAAACTCGATACTCTCATGGTCTAAGGAATTATGCAAACATTAACTATCTCTATGTTATCTACCATAAACTTGTGACGAATGAATCTCATAGCATAACATCAATCCGGGTCGATTCAACACAAATGTTCTCTTAACATTTTGCCCTCAAAGTTGCTGGCATAGACATGCCCATGACCAGGAAAACAGAATCATCATGCAACACTTGAGCTAGTCTTACAGGCCAGACTAGGAATACTTCTTACCGTTTATAATTCCACACGTGCATATGAGTCTTCCTCCGAGCCTCGTGTTATTGCAGACTCGAGAACCATAGCAGTTATAGCATGGAACATAAACATAATTATGAACACGGAGATAAGTAATAGCATTTATTATTGCCTCTAGGGCATATCTCCTACACAACTTGCAACTAGGTATGACTCTTTTTGTCCCAGTTCCAAGTCCACCATCAAGATGCAAGTGGCCCTTAATCCTATTTTTCCCAACTTCACCCTTGACTCTCAATTGGGTCTGTCTTTTTTTTGCCTTGGTTGTATGTCCATCATCGGCTCGCGAACATTTTCTAAATTTCATGAACATTATTGAACTTTTTAATATTTTTCATATTCTTGACCATCTTTTAATCCTCGTCCATTTTTTATTTGGTGACATTTTTGGAACCCTTGAATATTTTTTGAACTCGTGAACAATTTTTCATATTCGCCAATATTTTCTTAACTTGTAAAAAAAACTCGCGAGCATTTTCTGAATCCATAATCATTTTTATCAAACGCATGATTTTATATATCTCTATGAACACTTTTTTGAATTCATGAATATGTTTTGGAACTCATGTACATTTTTTCATATTCACAAGCATTGTTTTGAATTTGTGAACAATTATTGAACTTGTTATTTTTTTTCCATATTCTAGACCATTTTCTTGATCATCGACCATATTTTCAATCCTCGGGATATTTTGTGGAACCCGCAAACATTCTTTGAACACGTGAACATGTTTTCATATTAACCAATATATTCTTTGAACTCGGGAATAATTTTCACAATCGCCGACATTTTTTAACCCATGATTTGATTTTCATATTATCGGCCATTTTCTTAATCTGCAAACATGTTTTAAACTTGTGAACATTTTTCATATTCACAGACATTTTTCAACTTAGCGCATAATATTTAAATTCATCAAATTCTTTCAAAATATTTACTAGTAAATTGTTTTCTTTACCCCAAATGCCTTAAATTCATCCCGTCGGTCCAGTAGTGTGTCCAAGTCAAGGAACAAGAAAAAAACAAGGTACATCATGAATTCTAAGGTACATCAACATTTTATCTTCGACAACCATGCAGTATTGGTTCCTTAGAATCACCAATATAACAAGTTAAAAAATCATGCGGTATTGGTTCCTTAGAATCACCAACTATTACCTATGAAGATAATGTTGCATGTATTGCTCAAATGCATATGGGATATATTCCAGTGAAAATGCCAATCCGGTGAAAACTTGAAAACTTTCCTCGTGGGCCATCGGATCGTGAATATATGGTACAGATCAGAGGTGGAATCCCACCAGCCACTTAACCACAGTTTTGCGGAAAACCCCCTGCTCGTACGTGTAGCTTGGCAAGGGCTAAAAAAAGGAAACCAGGTCATGTTCAATCTGTGCCGCCATGGAGCCTGGTCCCGCTTGGATCGCCATGTGCGCTGGCCCTGGCCCCATCCTTGAGCACTCTTCCTCGCCCTCCGCTGGCCGTGATCCCCCGCCCTTCGCCAGCCCCAACCATGATTCTGACGCTCAAATGTTAATTGACAACCATTGGAAGGGGAAGAAAATCAACTCGGGGTTCTTCTTGAGTATGCTATTGGTGATGATAATAGGCTGACACCTGTATTTTACTAGGAGATTATCATTTGCAAGGATTATGATGTAGTCCTGAATGACAACGTAGATGGCCTTGTATCTGTGAATATTTGTACTGATGCTCATTGGTACTTGTGCCGACACTATCATTTTATCTCTAAATATTTGTACTGAAACTCATGTGTTGGATGGATTTTAGATGACCTTTTATCTCTGAATATTTGTACTGAAGCTCGTGGGCACTTGTTTCGAAATTTTGCCAGGGGATTATCGTTTTATCTCTGAATATTTGTACTGAAGCTCACTTGTTGGATGCATTTTAGATGGCCTTGTATCTTTGAATAGATGTGCAAGAATATTGCTTCTCATGGCAAACTGTTTCCTTTTAGTAGCTAGAATTAGACAGGGTAGTAAGCCACAAGAGGTTAATTTGTTAATGCCGATTCCTGTTGATTGTAGCAGATGGCTTAGTAAACTCAAAATTTACCAAGACTGGAGATGTTAGCCACCAGTACATAAATGCCATGTCACTGAATTCTAACTGTCTGAATGTTATCTCATGAATTTCAGTTCTCTCTGAATACCACCAGTACATGCTTGGCATCAGTGGATGTACAAATATATAAAGAGATTGCATCAGCACATGAATTTCAGTACACTAGTACTCTGAATCAGTGAACGTGGATGTAAAAGAAGCGAAATCCTTTTGTGTTATCCATGTGACTGAAATGATAGAAAACATTTCTTGTACATCCACATTCATTCAAGTATTTTCTGTAGATCCACATTGATTCACGTGCAGCAAAGGATTTATCTGTACATCAACATACATTCAGTTACAGCAAAACATCAGCAAATTCTCGGTCAAACATCAGAAGAACATTAGCAGTTTTGAAGGGCAAGCAAGCCGATGGGTCGCCGTTGCATGGATGCAGCACCACGACCGCTCGCTCCCTCCGTTCCTCGTGTGGGGGCCGCGCCGGGTCGCCATCGCATGGATGCAGCACTGCGGCTACTTGGTCTCCCTCGCGTGTGGGTGTAGTGCCGGGTCGCGGAGGTCGCCGCCGCGCGGGGGCATCACCATGGCTGTCGGGTCGTCGCTGCGTGAGCCAACGCCGCACCTCCAGAGGGTGTGGTCAGTGCCGGGTCGTAGTCGCGTCGGAGCGCCGCCGCGGCCTCCGAGTTGCCGTCGCTAGGGGAGCGGCGCCGCAGTCAATTGCCGTTGAATCGCCGTGGCCTCTAGGTCGTCCTCGCGGCTGGAGAAAAATTAGGAAGGGGATGACTCTCAAAAAGTTCTACTGAGCTAATAATTTTAGTAGGGGGGTTTTCGGGAAAACTATGGTTAAGTGGCTGGTGGGATTCTCACCTCTGATCTATACCATACGTTCGTGATCCGAAGGCTTAGGAGGAAAGTTTTCAAGTTTTCACTGGATACTTCGCCATATGATTAACCACTCGGCGGAGCCATACAGATTCTCATGAGGCTTAAAATAATGCAATTATTTCAGAGTGATTAGTGGAGGTTGCTACTAAAGTCTGTTTTGTTGACTTCAGTTCCACCATATAAAAGTACAAACCCTCTTTGTGACCTGTTATTATGGGAATCGAAACGATATCTAGTGCCACTATAACCAATCAGGGCCATGTCTTGATTTTCTTGATAGAACAAACCAATATCTTTAGTACCATGTAAATATCTGAAGATATTCTTTACTCATGTACAATGGAGTTTTGTTGGAGCTGCATTATCTAGAGCTAGTAAATTTACTACAATGTCTGGTCTGGTACAATTTGCAAGGTACATTAGTGCTCCTATGGCACTGGGGTATGGGAACTCAGGTCTCTATACCTCCTCATTATCATCCCTAGGTCAAAACAGATCCTTCTTCATATCAGGATTTATCAATTTGCGTGATCCCTAGGTCTAAAAGGTCGATCATAGGTGTTTTGGATGTATATGATTTATCCATGTTGAATTTTTCCAAAATTTCCCAAATCTTTCATTCCAAACTCCGTCATTGAATGATTGCATGTTACAATTATATCTATTGCATTATGAATGATGTTGAGATCATCAAAATATAGTGAGATGATGCAAAATCCCTTTGAGGATTTCTTTAAAAATGCATCGACAATCATTGTTATGCAAGTATCCATTATTGAGAAGGAACACACTGAGTCGGTCGTTGTACCACATTTTTCCCAAATTCTTCAAACCATAGAGTGACTTTTGTAGTTTTACACAATACATGTTGTGATTTATATTTGAATTCTGAATTGTAAGTCCATCGAGGAGTTTCATATAAATTTCCGCATCAAGTGACCCATATAGATAAGCTGTCACCACATCCATTAACTGCATTGATAGATTCATTTCTACTGCCATATATTAAGTATTGAAATGTAATTCCACTCATTAGAGGAGAATATGTATCATCGTAGTCGATA
Organism: Triticum aestivum; assembly: GCF_018294505.1. NCBI lineage: Eukaryota > Viridiplantae > Streptophyta > Magnoliopsida > Poales > Poaceae > Triticum > Triticum aestivum. The sequence continues at coordinate 125,545,531 of NC_057813.1, read as the reverse complement.
TTGGATCTCTGTTAAACCCTTGAGCTACTAGTCTCGCTTTATATATCACCACATCGTTGTTTTCATTTAACTTTCGAATGAAAAACCCATTTAGCTCCCACAAGGAAGACTTTATGAGGACTAGGTATTATTTTATAAAATACCTATTTTGTTAAGAAAGCGTAATTCTGCCTTAGTTACCTCCTTCCATGTAGCGACCTGACCCAATACGGTCAAGTCGCTGTGCTTTTTGTGTCATCCCTGGATTAGTATGCTGGCACACACAATACTTCGATGAAATACCATAACATCACATGTAAAATAAATACCATAGATCCAGAGTTATACCTTAATTATCACAATGAAAGTATATCATTAAGGGTGTGGAGTCCCATCATCGCCAATGGCAGGTTAAGTGTAGGTCGTAATTCTATATCGTAACTCTTTCTCGTCATAGAAATATCTGCAACATGAGACGTTGTAGCTGCGTAGGTCAGTACCACTAATAGAAACTACGATTTTACCTAGAGCCATGTACCCTAGGTGAAATGCCAAAAACCATAGGTAAAGGCTTTACCTAGAGCTTGCCCTAGGGAAGGAACTTTAGGTAAAGTATAGTCGGTAAAGAGCTCTTTCCCTAGAGTGCACCTCACAAGCTCTAGGAACCATTGTTGCTGCAAGCCGTAGGGAAAGAATTAAACTTCACGTTAGCCCATGGTAGAAAGGTGATTTACCTACAAGCAAGTTTGGCTCTAGGGAAAGATGCAGGGCCCTTTTAAATCATGCCATGCAAATATGCAATTCAAATTTAAATTCACAGCAGCATAATTCAAATAATAAAATTTTGTGCCATAATTCAAATTTATAAATTATAGCCAGAATTGAACGTCCACATCACATTCATGGTCAGTGACACATACATCGAACTCCAGTTCAGTACAGAGCCATACTTTTGAAAAAAGAAGCTATATGCTACAATTAGCATAATACCTAAGTTACCAGTACAAGCATTCTCAAGCCAAAGTATATTTGCTACTACAAAAAACTTGTAGTAACATGTTATCTATACATGCACCAAGAAGTTGGTCTCCAAACAGACACAATCCTTCCTTCCAGGCTCTGGGTTGCGACTATTGTCAAAACAACACAACATCATCATCATCATCATTGTGTCAAAATCGCCGGCAAAAACCAAATGCTCCTTTAAAAGCACCGTCATCATCACTTGCAGTAGAGCCTAATCACCGAGTCGTCACCAGCAATGAACAACCATGGCTGCCTCCGGTAGAATTTTCAATTCAAAACCCCTGCATGGTAACGAAAGCAAAACACCACTATGCTTCAGATTTTCCAACGAGAAACATAAAAATAATGTAAGCCACTATCTGCTTTGATGAAGGTTAGATATGTCTATGAGTGCAAACAAGAATCCACGAAAGAAAGGAGATGTAAAAATATACCTCTTCTATCTGAACTTATATGTCCACGAAGAATCTCCAATAGCACAATAAGTGGGTTCTGGTTCAGATCAGCATATATCATTCCGTAGAACACATAGGTTGTACAATCCTCTAACGATGAGTCAAAAAGAGGGTATCCGTGGAAAGTGACACTCGTTGTATCCATCGAGTGGTTCCTGAAACAAAGAAACTGAATTACTACAAGATATATAAATTCAGATAGAAAAGTATAAACTACTAGGTGCTATCCAAAAATGGATTGTATCTAATGGGGGATTTCAAGAAAAATAAAGGCAATCACTAGAACCGGAAAAAAACATGAGAACCTTTTTTACAGTGCAAATCATTCAAAAAACTAGAGTAAGCAGTGGAAATCACTGACATCAAACAAAGAACACTTATGCACACAATGGTGCTACCGAGAAGGAAATAAATGTCCAGCTTGATTTTCAAGGCAGGTGTAAAGGAGTAATCTGTGGCCAACATTAGGTAGCAAAACATATGGCCCCTATAGTCAATGGTTACCCAAGTATTTAGTAATTGATACATAAAACACTTCGTAATAAGGTCCATGTCAAGCATTATATTGGCAGAACTAATCTGAACAAAGAAAAAACTAAAACAATAGCAATCAACTGCCTTAAACACTAACCTTGGCATTGTAAACACTAACAAAAGAAACATTAAGTATCAACAGGTTCCCTGGACCTGGAGTAACAAGCTGAGTGAGTTACTTCCAGATGCACTGATAAAACTCCAAATATCATGTAGCACCTGGTCAGACATTATATTCAAGTCTTGTGTAGAAGTATCCAAAGTGAGATTATGGTCCTGAAATTAGTGATCACCAGTAGTTTACCACTTAGTTGTAAGACTTGAATATTTTGGTAGAAATGTTGGCAGCATAATAGCTGTAATTGTGACAGTATGGACATAAAACAAGAGAATGTAATCCCTCCCCACACCCACATAGCCCCATCATAAAAAAAACATGATCGCGCTTCGCATATAAGCATGCATGTAAGCACAACAGTGCATATGACCACACATCACAGTTTGTATCATTAGTATTTCCAGAAACTTACATGATATGTGTGTTATTGAGCACACAAAGCTGACGGTTCCTGGCTTTTTTCCAAAATCTACAAGGGATGGTGAGCAAGCAGGAGTTGGAACTGGAGATGGTGGAATTTCGTTGTTAGGTAAAAAGAATAGGGATACACCAAGTGGTTAGTTCCAAAGAATCGCAAGTACATTGATAAGCTAAAACTACATAACATCACCTCAAGAAGTTTCTTTGTGCAAGATCCTGAATTAGACTATAGTATCCATCAACTATTAGACCATGACCATCGGCAAGAACATGTTCTTGCAGATAAAGAAGATAATTCAATGATAAATAAAGAGTGAAAAACTTATGGTTTCCTTTGTGAAAACATACCAAAAACATAGTCATCATAGTATATAACTAGAGATCGAAATCACATCAACATAGAAGTAGATACTAGAGGACATGGTGGTCAGTTTGCACAACATATTATTCAATGCAAAGTTCAATTTCCTACATTTTGTTGAAATTGAGCCACAATGTTGGATACTTACATAGCAATATGATCAAAAGGGAAATGCCTAGATAGTAGAGAAATTACCATTTATCAGACCTCCTGATACAACACTATGATTAAGATCACAACCCCGTATGCATTAATAAGATGCTACTATCTGTTATATGGACTCAAATTGGAACTTCATTAACAATAGAAGGTTACTCTACTTGAAGTGTGTTCATAGATGCATTCATAATCGTGTGAAATTCAAAAACTCTTATAGTACTAAGTTTCTCTTGTTGTTCATGTCAATCTGTTTCTGAACTTACTCTATTTTTACCGATTAGAATGTATATAACTAATGGGTAGATTACGCAATTGTACTCGAATTAATAATAACTACTTAATACTCCCTCCGTCCTATGATTATCCCCACGTATTCTATCGATCTCCTGAATATTCAGATTTACAGTGAAAGAAACATATTTCTCTGTAGTGAGCAGGCATTGACAATATGTAATATGGAAAATTATTGATGGTAGCACGAGTTCTGTTACACAAGTAAAACCATAGAGTGAGAGAGACCAGTGGAACCTGTTGAAGAGAAGGAGTGGGTACAATATTGGGTAGATCCGGTGGTCGTCCAGCTACCAGCCTGGGCAAGGTCACCAGGGGGCGTCACCTTCATCCCGGATGCGTGGCCATGGTTAGAAAGCCCGTCACAGCCATGGTTCCAGTGGAGCACTGAAGGTATGGAAGGGGGACGACTGCACAGTGCGGCATGGGGCACGACCGAGCGCAGAGCACACGACAGTGCGGTGATGCAGTGATAGACGCGCGGGGTGGAGGAGAGGCAGTGTGGTGGTTGAGCGGGGGACACGACGGGGCATAGGTGCAGAAGGGAATAGGGCGGGTGGCAGGGAAACGGGCGGCGGTGGGACACGACAGTCCGGCACGACCGGGCGGCTTGGAGGCGAACGATGGTGGGGAACGACAGGACTGGGGGTGAGCGTATCTGGATCTTGGACTGTAAATGCTTCGGGAGAGAAGGGGGAATATTTTGGCTTCTAGAGGCACAGGGATTTGAGCGAGGGAAGGAGACCCAATCGGCCAAAATATTGGTACATACACGGACGCGCCCTTTCTCGCTCTCTATTCGTCATTACTCACTGAGCAGTGGGCCCAGCTACACAAAAATGATAAAAGAGAGCATGGGCTATCCAATTAAGTGGTGCGAAGTCGACCGAAGATACAAAAGGAGTGCAGCTACATGCCACAGTGGGGCCTCTCATCATGTTTTCTTAGGCTTGATGGCATGTAAATGGTTCAACCCTAGGGAAAGTATATTGTCATACATATTTTTGTCAGAAAATCATCTTCCCCTAGAGTGCACTGTTCATTGCTTTACTATCCCTTGAGGAGATGAACTAACTCTAGGGAAAGACCTTGGCTCTAGGTAAAATGGTGATTTCTGGTAGTGTACATTGAATGCACCGGCAAGATCACAATAAGAAAGCAGTGATAAAACTATACTATATGCAATATGGCTTTGTGGCTTTATGTTTGAGTTTTTGCAATAAAGCTGGCTTTATTTTCCACAACAAAGGAATGTCATGAGTCTTCACTACCGACTTACATAATATGACATGGTTCCGCCAACCGATGTCTCATAGCCCATAATTATAATTTGCCCACAATTAATTATCAATCTGGTGTTGAGATTTCCAAGATAAATCCAAGTTCAGAGGCTCAAACTGTCCATAACCGGGGACACGGCTAATCGATTAGATTTAACTCTACAGAGTGTTGTGCACTTTTCCCATAAGAAACAATCCCTCTTTTTACGTTCTCGCACTTCATGGTGTTTGAGAACAAGATGATCAAAACATGGTCTTTCAAAGAGTTTCCCTAACTACTGCTAGTGCCCACCCCATCCTACCGTAGTTCTACATGTCGTAGCACTGGACTAGTCAGAGTTACTACGATATCAACCAAGCCAGTGCCCATAGTGACTTGTGGCTGCATAGGTAAGCTTCCAGGCATGATGTATTTGTCCTTCTCTTTGAGTCTGGGTGGAACTTTCCGTGTGATTGACTGGCACTTCTCCGGCAACACCATAGGCAATTCTCCTGGTTATGCTAGGTACCTCCGACCATTCCACACAGTAGTGTGTATTGAAATCTTGTCTCGAGTCTCTGAGTCTTGAGGTCTTGAAGAATGCAGGTCTTGAACAATGCCATGATGAAATTGTTGTCATTGACTTAGAGTCCTCCTTCTCACACCACTCATGAACACTCATACCAATCCCCATCTATGGTAACATAGCTTTAAAATAAATAACATTCCCGGGCTTAGTGACAGGGGTGTGGGTTCCTACCTCATGCTTCTACCCAACTACAATATTCAATATACTACTGGAGTGATGTTGAAAAGGGTGTCACTAAATGCAAATAAAACATAGGTATGAACATATGGTCAAAGTGAACTTGCCTGATGAGGGAGTCCCGGATTAGGGAGTGTCCGGATAGTCGAACTACCATCATCGGCCGAACTATCATCGGCCGGACTATCATCATCGACCGGACTCCAAGACTATGAAGATACAAGATTGAAGACTTCGTCCCGTGTCCGGATGGGACTTTCCTTGGCGTGGAAGGCAAGCTTGGCGATACGGATATGTAGATCTCCTACCATTGTAACCGACTCTATGTAACCCTAGCCCTCTCCGGTGTCTATATAAACCGGATGGCTCTAGTCCGTAGGACACAACAACAACCATTACAATCATACCATAGGCTAGCTTCTAGGGTTTAGCCTCCTTGATCTCGTGGTAGATCCACTCTTATAAACATACAGAATATCAATATCAATCGAGCAGGACGTAGGGTTTTACCTCCATCAAGAGGGCCCGAACCTGGGTAAAACATCGTGTACCTTGTCTCCTGTTACCATCCGCCTAGACGCACAGTTCGGGACCCCCTACCCGAGATCCGCCGGTTTTGACACCGACATTGGTGCTTTCATTGAGAGTTCCTCTGTGCCGTCACCAATAGGAAGGATGCCTCCTCCCGTCTTCAAGGACGGTATTTTTGCCAAAGGAGCCTTGGCCGCCGGCCAGACTATCCGACTAGGTGGTTTTCTTATGACCGCCTGTCCGGCCACCGCTTCGACAATGACCTCTCAAGTCGTCAAAAGCAATCTTCACGTCAGCTCGGAATTCGCCGAGCGGCTGGATCCAATAGAGCTCTCGTCCATAAACGAGCTCTTGGATTGCATCGCCGCCCTGGGAGTCGCTACAGACTACAATCAGATTGGGCTTAAAACCGATCTGAGAGAGATTAACTCCCCCGAGGTCACCCACCATGTTGCAGTGGTAGAGGAACAATGCGGCGACTCTTCTCCTGTATTGAAAACTAGTCATGTCCGGGCTCCCGAACCCCCCATGCCGGATTCCCGCGGAGGGACGGACTTCGATCAAGCGCTGAATTTAAAGTCAGGCATCGGACCAGACTCGTTGGACAACGTCCAGCAATCCAAGCTTCCAAATTTGGAAACCTCTCGGCCCTTGAGCCTTGAGATGGGTAGGGTTCCGGACTTAATTCCACCCACCCGCCCAGACATATGCGATCTATCTCTAATCCGGCAAGAACCCGCTGAGACAGTACATCACTATTGGGCCAAATTCCTCCTGGTTATGGACAGGATAAAGGACTGCCGAGAGGAAAATGCAATCTCAATGTTTTGCAATAATTGCACGGACGAGGGAATCTTGAACACCGTCAGCCGTCGTGAAATTACACGCTTCGCCGACCTGGCATCCATAGTACGAAAGTACTGTGCAATGGAGAGTTTCCGGACAACCGAAAATAAGTTTTGGGACAATCCGGCCCCGAATACAACCCTAGTCCGCAACAAAAGGGTGCATTACACTCAGGCACCAGATACAAAAATCAAAAAGCAAATACCCCATAGAGGGCATGGAACCGTACTGGAGGGATGGCTTAGCGGACCCTGTAAAATTCACAATACAGAAGGCGCCGTCCCAACACATAGCCTTCGAGCATGTTGGATATTACGGCAGGTGGCCAAAAGTGGAGAGGAGCTTCTAGCTCCGGAAAACCACTCCAACAATACTGGTACGGTATCAACAGTCTTTGAGACTTTCACATCAAACAATATGCGGAAACGAACAATCCGCAGCCTTGCCGAAGTCTACCAAGTAGCAACAACTAATCCATGGAGCGACACCGCCATCACCTTCAACGCCAGCGACGAACCCAAATTCCGAACAGCCCAAGCTCCAGCCGCACTGGTACTTAGTCCAATAGTGGACGGCTTTCGACTTATAAAGGTCCTCATGGATGGCGGCAGCGGATTAAACCTCATCTACGAGGAAACCCTTCAAAAAATGGAAATAGACTGGAGCCGCATTGAGCGAAGCAGCACAACCTTTAGAGGAATAATCCCTAGCCGGGAGGCGCGCTGCACAGGAAAAATCACACTCGATGTGGTATTCGGCTCGCCGGACAATTACAGATCCGAAGAAGTCACGTTCCAAGTGGCCCCATTCAACAGCGGATATCATGCTATATTAGGACGAGAGGCATTCACAATTTTTCAAGCCGTACCCCATTACGGGTACATGAAGCTCAAAATGCCTGGGCCCGGCGGAATAATCACTCTCGTTAGTGATCCGGACATAGCACTCCGCGCCGAAAACAAGACAGCCGCATTAGCCTTAGAGGCACTATCCAAAGCCCTAGCGGCAGAGGAACTCACTGCGCTGCGCTCTACGGTGAATAGGGACGATGTGATACTCGATAAGAGATCCAAGTCCACCTCTTTTAAACCAGCAGATGAAATAGTAAAATTCCAGGTCCACCCAACGGACCCGACAAAGACGGCCTCCATCGGGTCACAATTAAACCCTGATGTAGACGCCGCACTGCGAGAATTCCTTCGGGAAAATTGGGACATCTTTGCCTGGCACCCCTCGGATATGCCCGGAATCCCATGCAGATTGGCAGAACACAGCCTAAACATCCTAAAAGGATTCAAGCCAGTCAAACAGGCTCTTCGACAATTTTCCGAACCCAAACGACAGGCAATGGGAGAAGAGCTAGCCAAACTATTGGAAGCCGGATTCATCAGAGACATCAAACATCCGGATTGGCTAGCAAACCTGGTAATGGTACCAAAGAAGGACAAATCCTGGCGCCTATGTGTCGATTTCAAAGACCTAAATAAAGTCTGCCCAAAGGTCCCTTCCCCCTCCCCCGCATCGACCAAATCATCGATGCCACTGCAGGGCACGATTCATTGTGCTTCCTGGACGCATACTCCGGCTATCATCAAATCAAGATGGCAGAAGCAGATCAAGCCGCGACGGCATTCATTACTCCATATGGACCATACTTCTTCAACACGATGCCCTTCGGACTTAAAAACGCCGGCGCAACATATCAGCGCATGATTCAGACATGTCTGGCTACCCAGATCGGCAAAACAGTAGAGGCATACGTAGACGACGTAGTCGTCAAAACTAAACACGTCGAAACTCTAGTAGACGACTTGAGGCTCACATTCGACAACCTCAGAGCATATGACATCAAGCTGAATCCGGAAAAATGCGTTTTCGGCGTACCAGCTGGAAAGCTGCTGGGCTTCATCGTATCCGATAGAGGAATTGAAGCAAACCCAGCCAAGATCCGAGCTCTGTCACATCTAGATATCCCAAAAGACCTCAAGCAAATACAAAAATTGACTGGATGCGTGGCGGCTCTAAGCCGGTTTATCTCCCGTCTAGGAGAAAAGGCATTGCCCCTCTATCGCCTCCTTAGGCGCACCGAACACTTCGAGTGGACGGATGCTGCCACCGCCGGACTCGAAGAAATAAAGGCCATATTGGCAACAAATCTGGTCCTGGCTGCGCCCAACCTGGGCGAACCAATGTTGTTATACATCGCAGCAACGCATCAAGTTGTAAGCGCGGTACTCGTCGTCGAACGAGAGATAGAAGGGCATAAATTCCCTCTTCAAAAACCAGTATACTACGTATCCACTGTGTTAACCCCCTGCAAGTCCCGTTACCCGCACTATCAGAAGATAGCATATGCGGTGTTCATGGCATCCCGGAAGCTCCGACACTAGTTTCAAGAGTGTTCGATAACAGTGGCCTCTGAAGTACCACTTAACGACATTATAAACAACCGCGACGCGACGGGCAGGATTGCAAAATGGGCCATTGAGCTCTTACCATTTGATATAACTTACAAACCTCGGCGAGCCATAAAGTCACAAGTTTTGGCTGACTTTGTCGCTGAATGGACCGAAGCCGAACTCCCTAAAGAGTACGGCGCATACTCCAATTGGATTATGCACTTCGACGGCTCTAAAATGTTAGCCGGATTGGGGGCTGGCGTCGTATTGACGTCCCCGACCCGGGACATAGTCCAATACGTACTTCAGATAATGTACACGGACTCCAACAACGCAGCCGAATACGAGGCCCTTTTACATGGTCTCCGGATGGCAATCTCCATGGGCATTCAACGCCTAGAGGTGCGCAGGGATTCAAACCTCGCAATATCCCAAATAAACGGAGACTTTGACGCCAAAGAACCGAAAATGGCAGCATATCGCAACGCTGTCCTAAAAATGTCAGCCCGGTTTGAAGGACTTGAATTCCATCACGTAGCCCGGGATAATAACCAAGCAGCCGACGTGCTGGCACGCATCGACGCAAAACGCGACGCTGTCCCTCCTAACATCTTCCTGGAACGGCTCTTCAAGCCATCCGTACTATGGGAAGAGGAGTCCGGAAATAACAAATTGGAACAAGCCGCACCAACCGGCGATTCAGTCGATGACATAACACCTTCAGCCCACGACATAATGGCAGTAATTGCCCCGTGGACAGAACCATTCCTCACCTACTTGCTTAGGCAGGAGCTTCTCGAAGACCAAAATGAGGCCCGCTGCATTGTCCGGCGATCTAAAGCCTACAAGGTCTATGAGGGAGAACTTTATAAGAAAAGCACGACCGGAGTCCTTCAAAGGTGTATCTCCGAAGAGGAAGGGCGAAACCTCATGGCTGAAATTCATGCCGGACTAGGCGGACACCACGCCGCAGCTCGGGCCCTTGTAGGAAAGGCATTCCGTACAGGATTTTATTGGCCGATGGCCCGAGCAGATGCTCAGGACTTAGTCCAAAGATGCGTCGGCTGTCAGCTCTTTGCTAATCAGAGCCATATGCCACCCACCGCCCTCAAAACTATACCCATTACCTGGCCGTTCGCGGTCTGGGGGCTTGACATGGTCGGACCACTTAAAGGGGGAACCCACAAGCAAAGGTACCTATTGGTCATGGTGGATAAATTCACCAAATGGATAGAGGCCAAGCCAGTTAAAACGGCAGAGTCCGGACCAGTGATAGACTTTATATCCGGGGTAGTACACCGTTATGGTGTCCCCCACAGCATCATCACCGATAACGGCACGAACTTCACGGCCGATGAGGTTAAATCATGGTGCAAAAATATGGGCATCAAGCTCGATTACACTTCAGTCTATCATCCTCAAACCAACGGTCAAGTGGAACGAGCAAATGGTCTAATAATGAGCGGCATCAAACCCAGACTAGTGGGGTCCCTTACAAAATCTGACACGCACTGGGTAGAGGAGCTCGACCCTATACTCTGGGGGCTGCGGACAACGCCTAACCGTACTACCGGATTCACACCATTTTTTATGGTATACGGCGCAGAAGCAGTTTTGCCCTGCGACATAATTCATGACTCACCTCGAGTGCGCATGTATGAAGAAAGAGAAGACGAGTTGGATCGGTAGGACAGCTTGGACACATTGGAGGAAGAACGCGACGTCGCCAAGGCTCGTTCCGCATTCTATCAGCAGCAGGCTCGAAGATACCAAAGCAGAGAAGTACGGGCCAAGACTTACAACGTTGGTGAACTGGTTCTACGCCTGCCGGACAAGAAAAAGGACAAGCTCAAGCCCAAATGGGAAGGCCCCTTCATCATCGATCAAGTCCTGACCGGCGGAGCGTACCGTCTACGAAATGCATCGGATAACCGACTCGAGCCAAACCCATGGAACGCAGCCCGCCTCCGAAGATTCTATGCCTAGCGCCGGACTAAGAGTTCGTCCCTTTCCCCCCGTCCAATTTTTTTTTTACTTCAACTGCCTTTTGTTTATCTTTTTCTCCTCAACCCTATTCATCCAAGCCTTAAAGGGCTTACTTGCGCAACGTTCGTGCGCAATTGATGTGCCATCCGCACTCATTATACCTGGGGGCTTCTTTACCAGAAGCTTAATTATAAGGGCTTCATGCCCAGCACATGTGTCAAGCCTCCACATGTACCTTTTATTCACCATTATATGCATCGATATGACTTAAGTTTTGGCCAAGCTGGGTTGCCTGGCTCCTGTGCTTACCCCTACGTTCCCGATTGTTCGGCTAGGAGGTAAAGGGAGCACCTCTGCGATTGTTACTGTCGGGTCAGCCGGATGTGTACCTCGGACTGGGTGAAGCCGAAAGCTAGCGTTCTTAAGGGAATATTCGGTCGGTGACTTAAAAGATGATTTTTTATCCACTTATTTATCTGCCCCCAGATGTTTTTCTGCTTTTTTCGCAGTCCGGACATGCACTTTAGGGCATGCCACCCCCAGAGGAAAGGAACCCTTAACGGAACTATTCTCCCTGGAAGATGTTTCTTACTACCCATGTAATATAACATAACTAGTTGGGCACTTGTCTGATAAAGCACTAATGACCCCTACGCCTGGTCTCCATGCATACCCCGGTTGTTTCATAACCGAGAAGGTATTCGGACACACTCCGGACTCTAGGGTCCTGAGGTCGAAGCGAAAAGGTCGGCAAAGACAAACGATCTACAATCCGGCTAGAAGGCATTTTATATGTCATTTTATAATACATTGTCAAATCGACTGATTGTATTCTTCCTCAATCCCGTCTAACAGGTTGTCTAATTTACAGTCCTGTTGGGAAAATTTAGCGGCCAGCTCTACTTGGCCGTATACTAAACTCACAGGGATCTCCTTCCCATCGGGCCCCACAGGTCCGACTTCGGCCATGTGGTTGGGATCCGCCTTCTTGTACCGCGTCTTTACCATGGCCCAGGCCTCCCTGGCACCTTGGCGGCAGGCCGAAATCTTCCATAAATGGAAGCGCTGCCGCACTCCCTGAAGCTTCTCCGCAAGCTCCCCAAGACCCTCGGGTAAGGAGAAGGCTGGCCATAAAGCCTGGATGACGCCGCTCATTGCCTGCCGAACTCGTTCGATCAGTTGCAACAATTCGGGAAGTTGATCACCCGTTGATACGGGCATCTCCTCCGCAGGGCGACCTGTGAGCATACCTGCAGACATATTCTGTCAAATTGACTTCCTCGCCGAACTCTTCTTTTCAAAGGAGTTCGCTCAAGCACTTACTATAGATGCCGCGACGAAGCTGTTGATTCTCCTTAACGGAGCCCGACAGCTCGGCCCGAACGCCTTTCAGCTCTTCTCCAAGCTGGGCATGGGCATCCTGGAGCTTGTTCCTTTCATGCTGCACCTTATGCAGCACCCTCTCGCCGGCCTTTAGCTGGCGCAGAAGTTCTTGCCTGTCCGGATCTTGTCCGGCAGCACCTGCAACGTCATTTTTAGACTTGCGCAAAGGCTAAACGCTACTTATCTTTCTAAAATAATGCGTTACCAGGAGAGGTCTCTGTGTTTCCTCCTGCGCCAGAGAGTGCGGCCTCAAGTTGGGCCTTGCACTCTTGCAGCTCCTGAGACAGTTGGGTATTCTTCTCGGTAAGATCCTACATTTCATACGATCCTTAAATTAGTTAATATAACTACTTTAAGTCTCGGTGGCTACTGGCATATACAACTATTAAATTCTCTTACCCGTATGTCTTTTACATACTACTCCGTGGATCTGGTAAAACCATCTTGAGCAGCACGAAGGTGCGCGTCCCCCGCGTTAAAGGCATTCAACGCCTCGGGGGAGAAGCACGCGTCACGAAATACTGTCCGGCGGCGCCTGTGATTCAGGGCACTCTCCACCTCAGACTTGGTGGCGGACAGTCTGTCGGCATCCTCCGTCGGAGGAACGTCCGGCTCGCGCCTTGCGCTCGCCTCCCCCTCCAGACCAGGTGCTGGAGCCTGGCTGGTAGAGGTTGGATTGGCAACCTCCACACCCGCAGTCCGGCGGACGCTTTTTTCCCTACAAAAGTCATGAGCACTCAAACGCTTCCTAGGAACGTTGCTCTAAATAATGAATTGTGAGCTACACCTTTGCGGCGACGTGTCAGTCCGCGCCGCGCTCCTCTTCCGCCTACTGGTCCGACTGGCCTTTGTTGGCCAGCCACCGCGGGCTCGGCTTCTCGCCCTAGGGTCGCCTCCTGCACAGCGCTATCGTATACGGTGGTCAGAAATAAGCAAGGAAGGAATGACAGTGTCAGGACTTCGGTCGCAATCACCTGGGAAGCCGGATATAGTCCGGGATAGTGGGTCGTGATGGCGACTAAAGCATTGTCCATGCTGAGCTGGTGGAACACCCCGTCGATTAGCTCCACCATTATGTCCGGATCCTCTTCGGAGGCCGGATCCCGGGATCTCTCTGGATCCTCGGGTTGCGGAGCTGGACTTAGCATGTCCTCCACGATTCGGCGCAGCTCCTGCGTCGAAAGAAGAACACAATATAAGAAACTTAAGTTTCAAAAAGCATGGGTCGGGCACGCAGAGTGTTCGCTTACCCAAGGCCGGGGATTATTCATGGAGAACCCATTTAACGGGTTCGTCCGAAGGAAATCCTCCTTCTCCCCTTATACAGGCCGGACAGGATCGTCACCAGATCTTCGACCGAATCCGGCCCTTTGCGGCCATGACGGGTGGCATCGTCCTCCCCGTTGAAATCCCACATGGGGTGGCCCCTGTATTGTAGTGGCTGCACCCCCCGCATAATGCATGTCGCCATGACTCCAATCATGGTCAACCCGGCATGGGCCAGTAACCTTATTCGGCCCATCAAATAATGGACGCTCTTGTCTTCCTCCAGTTGGGGGCTCCGCGGACGCCAACTAAGGCGTTTCTTCAGAGGAGCATTGCTGAACTCCGGGAGGCCGATCCGAACAGGGTCCGGCAGCGGAGCGTCTTCTATATAAAACCATTCCGAAGGCCAGTCTTCGGACGCCTTCTTAGGGGTTCCGGATGGATATCCGGTCCCGGCAATGCGCCATATTTCGGCGCCGCCCACTTGATATATGGACCCCTCGTGAGAACGGGGTACAAGGCAGAACAACCTCTTCCACAGCGCGAAATGGGGCTCGACGCCCAGGAATAGCTCGCAAAGAGCTACGTAACCCGCAATATGCAGGATTGAGGCGGGCGTGAGGTGATGAAGCTGGAGTCCGTAGAACTCCAGGAGCCCGCAGAGGAATGGATGTACAGGAAATCCGAGCCCCCTTATCAGATAGGGGACGAAGCATACCCGCTCCCCTTTGTTGGGATTTGGGGTAACCTCCGCTTGCTTCCCACCTTTGTAGGTGGCCAGCCCGGCTCGAACCGGAACCATGAAGGCCGGAGGGAGATATCCCCCCGCTTGGAGCTTCACCAGCTCGTTGTGCGGAACAGAGCATCTCCTCCAATCTCCTGGCAAAGGGCTGGGAGCGCGAGAAGAGGAGCCGTGTTGACGGTCCATGATGGAATGGATTCTTGGTCGAAAGCGATCCGATGAGTATTCGCGGGAGGAAGATGGTGATTTGGATCTGGATTCTTGCCTCCCTTATAGGCGGATTATTCGCACAACTAGGGGGTAAAACATAAAAGACACCCTGGCTTTTCACATTCGCGCAACGCGTGGAAGAAGGCCATTATTGGGCGTGGAAGCCAAGATGCGCAACATTGATGAGGAAGCCCGACACTGTTCGGCAGGTACATAGAACTTGAAGGAGAACCCGCCTTGCAACACCGAAGACTACACACATGTTGGACTTATCGTCATTGAAGCCTGGTTCGGGGGCTACTGAGGGAGTCCCGGATTAGGGGGTGTCCGGATAGCCGGACTACCATCATCGGCCGAACTATCATCGGCCGGACTATCATCATCGACCGGACTCCAAGACTATGAAGATACAAGATTGAAGACTTCGTCCCATGTCCGGATGGGACTTTCCTTGGCGTGGAAGGCAAGCTTGGCGATACGGATATGTAGATCTCCTACCATTGTAACCGACTCTATGTAACCCTAGCCCTCTCTGGTGTCTATATAAACCGGATGGCTCTAGTCCGTAGGACACGACAACAACCATTACAATCATACCATAGGCTAGCTTCTAGGGTTTAGCCTCCTTGATCTCGTGGTAGATCCACTCTTGTAAACATAGACAATATCAATATCAATCGAGCAGGACGTAGGGTTTTACCTCCATCAAGAGGGCCCGAACCTGGGTAAAACATCGTGTCCCTTGTCTCATGTTACCATCCGCCTAGACGCACAGTTCGGCACCCCCTACCCGAGATCCGCCGGTTTTGACACCGACACCTGGTATTACTTGATGAAGATTATAACGCTCTCAGAAAACTTGATAGAACTATTCGTCACTCTCCGATGGAAAACTATGTTAAACAAACATTGCATTCATATAAGCAATCATTCTAGCAAACAATACTAGCAATCAAAATAACAATCAATAAATAAAACAACAAAGAAATAAATAATAAAAACTCAAATAAAATCCAAAGAAAATTTCAAGAAACACTAAAAAGAAAACTATAAAGAGAAGCCCTATGACTTAGACTACATAACACAAAATAGTTCTTGCCACAATTAAAACTTAATAGAACATAAAAATCTAAAGTAATAAATTAACAAAAAAGAAAATACTAAACAACTAAGTTAAAAGAAGGAAATTTTCTAAGGTTTTAACCAGCAAAAAGAAACACTTTAAAAGCTTTTATAAAACCATATTTATGACCTATACAAGTTTTTTATACCAAACAGAAACAAAAACAATTTTGTAAATAACTACAAAAAGTGTCTACTCAAGTTTAACATAATTTTTTTGTCAAAAGTGACAACAAGAAATAATTTAAAATAGTTAAAAAAGAAAAGAATAAAAGTAAAACAAAAACAAAGCCAAAACATTACTGTTTTTGCTAAAACCCTATTTTGAATTATTCTAAAAAATACTCAAATTAATTCTACTGCCAAACAATTCCACAAGTCACCAGGAGCAAAAATAATAAATTTAAAATCTATTTTCGAACTCAAGATATAAGCAAAATAGTGGTTTGACCAAATTTCATCAAATTCAAAATTTTCAACTTTTCAAACTTGGCTCAAATTGAATCCACGGGACCAGATGAAAATTTTGAATCTAATGCAAAAAGAATCACTAAAAAATATTATAAAACCTAAAAGATATTCAAATTCTAAAATCAGAACTATTTCTGAAAAACTAAAAGAAAATAAAAAAAGGAAAATTTCGACGCGTCGGCTAAGGGCCACGTGGCAGCTCCTGAATGGCCTAGTGTGTGTGTGTAGGGGGGGTGCGCACGTGAACTACGGTGAACGACCGACATTTAAAGGAAAAGGTTCACGCCTTTAAGTGATCTAATCATGGCCGTCTACACGAGATCTAACGGGCGAGAGGGCTCCTGCGACTCACATTGGGCGGCAAGGGTGACATTTGACGGCGGCTCGAGCTTGTTGCGGGAGGGGCCTTCGGTGGTCCTCGAGATCCGAGAAGTGGTCGGGGAGGTGCGGGCGACGACAAAGGTGACGCAGTGAGGTTCGGGGATGGCCGAGGCGAGCAGGACGCCGACAATGGCGTGGCGACAATGCGGTGGCTCAGGCGAGCGATAGCGAGGGCAAGAGAGGTTTAGGGTTGGGGGTTTTGCACGGAAAGGAGCGAGGGCTCGGCTTTTATAGCCAAGGGGGTCTTGTGGAAGGGGTCGGTGGCGAGACACGGGAGATCTGGAAAGGGATTTGTTGTCGCGATAGAGCTCTGACGAGCTATGGAAAGGGATGGAGGTGGGTAATCGCGCGGGAGATCGGCGGGGCTAGGACCCACTATCAGCGAATGATGAAAAGGGGGAAAGGGATCGGTCGCTCGATCCGAATGGATTCGGATGCGCGCGTGTGCGAGTGGGCTGCGAGAGAGAGCAAGGGAGATGGGCCATGGTGCTATTGAGCTTCAGCCTATTTTTGTTTCTAAAACACATACAGAAAAAAGAGAATAAAGAAAAGGAAAATAGAATAGTACTTAGGCATATATTATATCAAAATGTTCAGAATAAAAATTCCTACAACATGACCTATTTTTCAAAGTCAAATAAAATCTGTAAAAATTCAAATAATGCAATTAGTGCTACTATTGCATTTAAAATAAATAAAAACTAATTTTTAAAGTACCAAAATAATTTCAAATTTATTTTCTCCCAATTTTTCATTGAAGGGAATCATTTTACCCTTATTTCCATATATTCATTTTTAGGAGAAAAATAATTCGAATAAAACCCAAAAAACTCCTAAGTGGTTTTGAATTTGAATTTCAAACCACTTTCAAATATTTTTTGTTTTTTTATAATTCAAATATATTTCAGATGCCTCTGAATTTTGAAGTGTCATATTACTTCTGTCATTTTGAATAACTTTTAGAGAATTTGAAATTTGGAAATTCAAATAACTTCAAAATGGAAGTGGGTTTTAAATAACTTCAAAGTGATTTTCAAAATGGTTTCTTTGAAACTTCCAACTCTCTTTCTTAAAATTTGAATAAGTCATTTTATCTTCTCCCATGAAACTCGTTGAGTTGCATAAAGCCTCTGAATTTGAAATTTTTCCAAATGGAATTCAAATCTTTTCAAATCCCATTTTCTTTTTTTAAATGGAAGAAGTCATATCATCTTCACTCTAGGGTTTTATGATGAAATGAATTTGAATTCATGGAACCAAATGCAAAGATGAAAGTTTGGGAAAGTTCTTTTATTCCCTCTCATTCAACTTTCAAAATGTTTCAAATTCTACTCAAATTCACACAATCATTCACACAATAATCAAGCAAAAAAACAACTTTTTTTAATATAACATTCCAAAATTTAGAATTTTGTGATGTTACATTCCATTTAGGCCAATCCGAGCGCTTGAGGCACTTTTTCATAGATTTTGGCTCTGGATCCAGTTGAAGGGTTTCAGCAAGTTTTGGGGAGAAATCTATGTCGACAACTGTAGAGTTTCTACTGTATGTTTCTCCTGAATCAATATAATTTATGGATATTTCATTAATTTCTTCATGCATCATTCGATTTCCCATAACAATGGTGTCTGATTGTTTTGATATCCCAATATTATAATTTGTGCGCACAATTATGTTGGGTTCTTGATGTTGAACATCTATTTGGTGTCCATCAACTTGAGGTTGATTTACATTTACTGTCATCGATTTTGATTTTCTTTGTTTCCGCGGAGGCTTTAGAGAAGCCTTTTTTCCGGTGACAAGATTTCTCTCCTTTTTATTTGCAATTGGAAGTTCAGTAGTTTTATTTGGTACCTCTACTCGCTCTGGTGCATTAAGTACAGTGGTATAAGATTTAGTGACACCTTTGTGATCAGTAAATGTGTCTGGCAGGTTATTGCAACGTGTTGCAAATCTATAATATTCAGAACTT
This sequence comes from Triticum aestivum, assembly GCF_018294505.1. Classification (NCBI taxonomy): domain Eukaryota; kingdom Viridiplantae; phylum Streptophyta; class Magnoliopsida; order Poales; family Poaceae; genus Triticum; species Triticum aestivum. The sequence continues at coordinate 125,526,852 of NC_057813.1, read as the reverse complement.
CAGATTCAAATTCTTTAGTACGTGGATCTAAGGACTGAATGCCCGTAACATTCCAATCTATTTTCTGACATTTTTTGTGGCTTGTTTATGCCCCCTAATGTCGGGAAATGGTGCTCACCAAAAATTGAATCAGCATATCGGGCTGTGAACAGGTCCCCTGTTAGGGGTTCTAAATATTTTATAATTGACAGAGAATTATATCCCACATAGGTTCCTAATTTTTTGGGGCCCATAGAGGTACACTGCGGTGGTGATATTGGTACGTATACAACGCAAGCAAATTTTTGCAAATTGGAAATACTTGGCTGATTTCCACGTACGTTTTGAAATGGGAAAGTTTCATGGTATGCGGTTGGTCTAACTTGGATCAGATCTACGACGTGTAAAACCGCATGTCCCCAACAAGAAGTTGGTAAATTGCAAATCTATAATAGTGGTCTAGCAATTAATTTTACACCTTTGATTATAGATTTAGCCATTCCATTTTGAGTATGAACATAGGGTACTGAATGTTCTAGATGAATTCCTAAAGCCATACAATAATCATTAAATGCACGTGAACTAAATTCAGCAACATTGTCCATTCTTATTGTTTTTATCCCGTGTTCAGGATGATTCGCTCTCAATTTTGATAATTCAAACAATTAATTTGGCAAGGGCATGGTTACACGTGGATAATAGATACACATGTGACCATCTAGTAGATGCATCGATTAGCACCATGACATAACTAAATAGTCCAGATAGAGGTTTTATGTGACCACATATATCTCCTTGAATTATTTCAAGAAAATTAAGTGACTCAACTTTAACTTTAAAGTACGATAGCTTAATAATTAATTTCCTGGTAGCATAGGCGCTACATACAAAATCTGATGATTTGGGAAATCCTTTAATTGGTAAATTATGACCAACAACATTACTTATAATTTTTCTCATCATACCTATGCCAGGATAACCAAGGCGATCATGCCAAGTCTTGAATTTATCAAGATTTTGAATAATTATTTTATATGCAACATAAGGTACATGTTTTATGTATGTAAAGGATAATCCGAATGAAAATGAAGGAATTTTTTTAGAGTTTGTTCCTCATATCTGTTGCTTTTTGTTAAAAGCAATTATTCTTTGTTATGCACCTCTACTGTTTTTAGATGGAAATTGTTAGATCGGCTATGTTTGAAACTTATAAGGGCACGTGTAGTTTCAGGATATAATAGTGCATTATGAATTACGATAATAGTACCCATATGCAGTGGGAATGTGGCTCTTCTTGAACCAATAATTGCTTTGTTATTTCTAGTTATCTCTACTATTAAAGGAGGAACGTCGTGATGGTTCGACCTCCATCGAGGCCCCCTCCTATCGCTAGCTTTCCCACCCACGTCCTCCCACCGTTTTTTTAATCCCTCAGAAAACCAGAGGCAAGTAAACAAGGGAACCAAGCGGTTCAATCAACATCTTCCTCCCCACCTCGTACGGTCTACACACAACATGGGCAAAGAAAAAAAACAATGGTTCAACCTCCCGTCGCACGATCTACGCAGCAAAACCAGCACACGATCGCCCCTGCTTTTTTCGTGTTCAATAGGCGCTTTTGCCCACGATCTATCCACCCGAAGCCCACGCACACCACGTCCGTCTCTCCCACCCCGTACTTCTTCGCAGCCGCAGCCGCCGATCTGCTCTCAAGCTGCCACACCGATCTGCTCTCCCACTCTCCGTTCTCCTTGATATGGTGCCGAGCTCCTCCGCACACCTGCTCTCCGTGCCGTTGCGGCACCGGCAGTGCATGCTGCTGCTGGGTTCGGGTACGCGACGCCTTCGCTGGTGTGCCACCAACGACGAGCCGGCGCGCCGTCGTTGTCCCCTTCCGCGTGGGCCGACCTGGACGGAAGGCTGTCGATCCATCCTCGACTGCGAGGCGACGGCTCGACTTCCTCCGATCTGGTGGTAGGACGAAATCCCTTTCTCTCTTGCTTCTATGCTTGATTTGGTTCTGTTTTTGTGCTGATCTGATTTACTTTCATGGGCGTTTTGAGTTACTTGCATGTACGCAATCTTTCCCACTCTTTAGATAACTCATGATCCAACCCTTGTACTCACGGTTCAGTATAAAATAGTACAGGAAATATTCTATATTTTACGGTCACAGTGTACATGGTGAAAAGTATTCTATATGTTTTTTTCTATTGATACAACAATGATGTATATGATTATTATATGGTGTCCAAATGAGGCATGTGATTGTAATATGATGTGTTTGTGAAATGCGAGCAGTAGCCAGTACATATTTTCCTCTTGTGATTTTGATAGCTCGGTGATGGCGGGCGAAGCCACCAAGCATCGACACACATCCTAACCAATTCGGTTTGGTGTCATCTTGGATCTGACTAATTTTCTTCTTTTTTCGCATGAAGTTCTAATGGATTAATATTCTTGTAGGTTGATTTGAATCCCCAGGTATGTGGTTATGCATGAGCTGTGGAAGCAAAGGTGTGTGTCGGCTGGAGCTGATTTATGGGGCTGTAATTTGGATGGTACAAAACTGTATTAATACAGGCTCCCACTCAAAATTTCACTGCACCAAAGGTTCTCGTAAGTGCTTGACTTTGTTTCTTCATACTATGCGGTATAATACCTATGGGACATGAAATTAGTAATTACCCTTAAATATTGTCTGTACTGGATAGCCAAAATTAGGTTTATTTGTTTCTCTCTCCTGAGCACATTTTTATAACATTGCTACTCAAATATAACTTGTGTTTCCCTGTCCTGCATTTTTGCATCGTCCTCCATACAAAAACATGATGGGATTTGGTCCAGGTGAGAACATACAGGACCGTAACGATCAGCCTGTTTTAATTTACTGAAACTGGGTAGACGCTAGACAGGGACGTGATTATCCTTGGTATAGCTCCAAAGAATTTTAATGTGCCAATTAAATGTGATGCTTGGTGGTAGATTGGAAGCTTGCTACATGTTTTTCTCAATGGGCATACCTGTTGTTATCTTGCCAAAGCCCAAGTTTATACAATTATGCTTCTGTAACTACAATGTCAGTACATTATGCTAGGTATGTGCCTCTTTAGTTGTCTCTTTCTGGTTTGGTCTGTGTTTTCTGTTTAGTTATGGGGTGCCTAATTCTTTAGTAATACTGCACTGTTCTGCAAAATTATGGTCTAACTTTACTGGGCAGAATTATGGCCTAACTTTACTGTACTCTTGCAATTTTTCTCCTGCATGATCTACCAAATGGTGTTAAAATTTACTGGGCAGAATTATAGACTGATTTATGAAGGACACAAAACACCATACATGATTTAGCTGCAGCTCATGAAGTGCTGATCACGTTGCTTCACGAAAGGTTCACATTATAATTTGCAATCTGAATCGGTTTTCGCAAACATAAAATGTTAATACCCTTTTCTATGAGCTTTTTACCATGTGAAGCTTGTCTGTTTAATATGTCCCATAATCCTGAGAAGAATCATGACCATTGATGAAATCCAGCTCTCTCTTTTTTTGGAAAAAATGCTAGGAAAAAAAGGTTCATAGTGATTTTTCCTTTCCTGCGAGAGCTGACATAGTTTAAAAAGAGTGCACTTCTGGCCATGCTGAATTGTAGGATAAAATGACCATGGAGTTAGTCATGGTCAAGTTGACTGAAGCATGTGTATCCAAACTGATACATGTACTGCATTATGTCTTTTGTACGGAGATATGGACATGCTTTGTGCTTGTATTTGTAGTTTAGTGAGTTTACTCCTTCTCGGACAAACTTAAAATTCCAAATGTTTACTGGGAATGTGTTTTGATCCTAGAGTGGAGATGCAGAAAGCAAGTGTGAAAAAGGCACCAAAGTTTGTCAGCACTAGCTCTATGCATGCCTTTGTGAAACTGAATGGCATTTTGCCACACCTTGTCACACCTTTCTGAGTAGCTGAGAACGAATAAAAAAAGTTTAATTATTTTCATCGTGCTATTCGTTGATTCTGGTGTGCCCTTGATACTCCTATGCATGGCGCATTTGATCTATTAAGTGAACTTTTTCTTCCAATCCAGCACCATTATGTTGTAATGATCAAGCTTTTCGTCGACTGCAAAAGTTCCAACAAAATATTATGTTGTTTATTTCTCTCCTAAATCACTATTTGTTATAAAAATAGTGAAAGAAATAAACAACATAATCTTCAGTATGTTTAAAGTAGGATATCTGGTATTGTGGTTTTAAAATTTGTTGGATATAAACTGGCAACAATATCATGTGAACTTGGATTTATAGATGTCTTAGTATTAATTTGATGTCAACTAACAGTAGCACATCTCTAACAATGATACTCGAAGAATTGTTGTGTGTTTGTAGGAAACACTATATAATGAGCATATAACTTTCTAGATGATTCGCTGACGCATTGTTGATTTTAAGGCGCGGAAATTACTGGCATTTGTTATGAGCGATCTTAAATATGTTTGCTTCTCTCTCGGGTAGAAAACTTTGTTCCTTGCAACGTGTTGATGTCTACCTCTATGCCATTCCAAAGTGAGGATTTGTATATGTCTATAACGACATCCATACATCTTTAGCTATAGTATCACTGAGGTGTCTATCAGCAGATGATTATGAGAATCACTAGAAGGTTAACCGGGTTTGAAGAAGATAGTGACACATAATGGGGGAGTACAAAAAAGGAGGAAGAATACATTTTTGTCTCTTGCAAAGTGGTCACAGAAAAGGAGTTCCACTACAGTAAGTGATTTCAGGGGTACGATATGGTCGTAGTTGGCAGAGTAGGAAGCATGAGCGAATAACATCATTTTTCAAGTCGCAGTTCGCTGAAACAGCCATGTAATCAATAGCGCTCTATCCTTTTGCTATTCTGTAGCCACCAGAGATGAAGAAGATGTTTGCTTGGTCTGTTTCGGCTGGGTGCTGGAGGCTATTGGGACTGAGATGAAACTAGCGATCCCTGTTGCAGCTTGTAATTTTTAGTATCGTTGTTAAATTTTGCCTTATGCCTTGATTGGTTTGGAGCTGGAGGTGAATTTGATCATTGCCCCAATATCACTAAATATTTGTTGGCAGAGTTGACATTCATCTTAACGTGTTTCATTTAATGTCTCTTGTTTGTTGTCAGGTCATAATGGAGAATCATTTGTTGTAGCGAAGAGAGTGAAAATAGAGTAGAGGAGCAGACGTGAAGGGTGAAATTGAGGAAATGAATTATTTTGTAGTGGTCGCTTTGGCTACTGTCAGATTTGTTCGTCAAGAAGATATCCAAAAAACCCAGCCCAATTTTACACCCTTTGAAATTAAGCCTTCTCTGCCTGGGTTTCATAGTTGTGCACTATAATTGCATGGTGTTTCGGTCAGAATTTGATGCGAGCATATATGCGTCCAAGATGTGGCAAGAAGCATATAGTAGTGCAAGAATATGTGTAGCCATTACGAACAACAGCTATGAGTCCATGACTAGCACCAACAATGCTAGAGTAAGGGTGGATGAAGAGAATGGTGGTGGGCCAAGAGGGAAGGGAGAAATATATCACTTTCATTGCATGCAAGAAAATGGTGCCTAATGAAACACAAAGGCTTACTTGGAGCAAAGCAGCGAATGAACATGAATGAAAATCATGTACTGCCATCTTCTGCACACATTTTTGAATTAAAACAAATATATAATCATAATGTCTACATTTTATTTCGTATCCGTGGCAACGCACGGGCATTCGACTAGTGGTCATAACATTTTCCTTCCTCTTAGTAAGTGTTTGGAAATATTTTGCTTCTGTTAAAATTGTGTTGGTGGTAGCACTATCCACTAAACATAACTCTTTTTCTATCGGATTGTTCCCATAAAAGTTATTTCCTCTTCTTGGCCTATACTCTATTCTAAAGCAATGCGTGCACGATAACATGAGAAGATAAGAGAGAGTTTAAGTGAATGGAGCAACTTTCATTGATGTTGAGTTCAGGTATCTATATGGCTTAAAAAGATGTTTACATTGTCGGTTACAATGATTTGCGTTGATTCAAAGAGACGCAGCGACGGTTCGCTAATAGACAGCGTATGGACAAAGCAGTATCCTAACTGTACATAGGATATTCCAAGGAATATACTAATTGCTTAATTAGCCTAATTTTGACGTTAATTTACTCCTAACATAGACAAAGAAGCACAAACAAATTTTGGCTCCTAGGTGCATATGCACCCATTATCCAAATACACATTTTGAAAAGTTGAAAAATTCGGAACAAAAATCCCACGTGTATATTTGGACATTTTATGTGCGTTCACAAGGTTTCGGTAAAAAACGATGTTTTTGTGGCTTGTGCAAAAAAGATAAAGAAATGCCTCATGAATAATTAGAATGAAGCATCAGAAATTTTCTTTTTTACACAAGTCACAAAAAACGTCGTTTTTCACTGAAACCTTGTGCACACACATAAAATGTTCGGATATACACGGGGGATTTTTGTTTCGAATTTTATAACTGTTCAAAATGTGTATTTTAACAATGGGTGCATATGCACCTAGGAGCCAAAAGCAATTACCGAAACAGAGTTGTCACAAAAAGCTACTCCACAATGTAGGTTTCCCTAGGAAAAAAAGGGGCGCCCCTATGTCTCGCACAAGCGAGACAGAGGGAACCCCTCGCTGAAGGTTGCGTGGGAATCTGCCGAACAGTTCGAGCCAAATCCTGAAGAAAGCTCAAAAGTGCTGGTGCTCCGAATTGGGCCGGCCCCGGGAAAAAAAGGCCCTGTTTTCTGTTTTGTTGGTTCTTCACGTTTTCTGTTTGTGTTTTATTTCTGTCTTTTTTTCCTTTTATTTATACCTCCAAATATTATATATATTACAAAAATTGCTCTAGAAAAAACATTTAAAAAATGTTGACCAAGCATTTGAAAAATGTTGAATATGTATAGAGAAAAAGCTTATCACGTATACGAAAAATGTATAAAAGATGTCTATGCAACAATTTGATCATGTATTTAAAAATGTTAATCAAGCATTTGAAAAAAATGTTGAAAAAATGTTAAATGTGTATCGACTTTTTTTTGACCATGTATTGAAAAAAATAAAGAATTTTTTGGATCATGTATATAAATGTGTGTATCAAGTATTTGAAAAGTGTTGAACAATTATTTGAAAAATGTTAAATGTGTATAGAAAAAAATGTTGACTATGTATTAAAAAAATGATGAATTTTTTATCATGTATATAAAAATGTTAATAAAGCATTTGGAAAAACTGTTGAATAAATATTTGAAAATGTTAATCAACTATTTCAAAAATATTAAATGCCTTTAGAAAAAATATTAATACTGCATTTAGAAAATGTTAATCAAGCATTTTCCAAATGCTTAATGTGCATAGAAAAATGTTAGCCATGTATTAGAAAATGTTAATCTTGCATTGAAAAATGTTAATCAAGCATTTGAAAATGTTTAAAAGTGTGTATAGGAAAAATGGTGACCAAGTATTAAAAACATGTTCATCTTGTATTTGAAAAATGTCAATCAAACTTTTGAAAAATGTTTAAAATGTGTATATAAAAATGTTGACCATGTATAAAAAATGTTAAATATTTATTAAAAAAATTTAAACATATTGTAGAAAAATGTTATCGACATATAAAAATAATGTAGAAGGAAAGCCAAAAGAAACGAAGAAAATAAAAAAATAAAACAAATAAAAAATAAACTAATGAAACAATTGAATTTAAAATAAAACTAGAGAAGAAAAAAGAAATGAAACAAATAATAAAGAAAGAAGTAAGAAAAAGCAATAAAAAGGAAATAAAAGAAAAAACCAAATGGAAACAGAGAAAAACTAGTAAAAAACAAAAGAAAAGCAAAGAAAACAAAAAAAAGGAGAAGAAACAATGGAAAACCCAACTCGTTTCGACTTAAGTAAAAAAAACCGCCCTACTACTCCATCACAAACCTGAGCGTAGCCCAGTGGCTAGCCGCGTGCTCCCGCAATAAGGAGGCATAGTTTCGAATCCCATTCACCTTTCTTTTCTCCTCTCCTTTTCCTGTATTTACTGTGCGTGTTTGGGGCCGGCCCATTTACTGTAGACCCCTTCAGTGAGACATCGCATATAGCCAAGGCGCGAGGATGCCGGTCCCAACAGATAATAATAAAGTGAAGAAAAAACATTCAATTACCCCATGCATCCCATTGCCAGCACGGAAAATCTAAAATGATGCTTAATCAAGTATATCATCACATATATCCATGGTTGTAAGCCATGTATTTTCATACGTTTTACTCAAAACAAAACCAAACTGGTGAACGGGATAATATGATATTTCATCACAAAGCATAAAGACCCGATTCATACCATACGATCCAGTCATAATGATCGCCCATGACAATAAGTTCATTAGAAAGGATAGAAGTCTAATATGCCAAAAGACCAGATTGATAGAGCAGTACACAAAACTTATATGGTTCGGCTATGGCATAACATTAGACTACATATATATGGATAGAGAAAGTTTGGTCTGACTGCCTTGTCGCCCAGCTCCTCCCTGCGTAGTAAACACCTGTTGATCGATATTATGTGTTACACAAAGAATCCATAGAGTGCGCCATACAAAAATCATCACAACAAAAATACAGTTCCTTTTCTAACCCTTATGAATAGTGTTAGTCATCCGGCAAATGAGTAGCTCCTATTATTACTACTCACATAGTGAATATGCTAAATAATTGTGTTAGCAAATGACAAAAGTTAAAAGTTGATAACGCAAAAGAAAACATGATTATAACACCTTTAGAAATAGTTTGGTAATGTTCACTGCAACAAGACAAAAAATTCATGTAGTTCTAGGTAGGCATAAGTTACCATAGTTCTTGGCATATACATTTTTTAATCGAGGGGTGTCAGCAAACATGATTAATCTGGTCATCTAGCAATCAACCAAATGTAGGGGTTGCCAACCAAATTTCTAACATAATCGTTTTACTAATAGGGAAGCGACAATATACTCTGCTGGATATCCAAATATGCTTTAGGAGGCATCAGAAAAATGCTTATATAATATTTGTATCCCTCTTAACAACAAGGAACAATCTTGGTACACCACATCTATCTCTTTATTATTCCAAGATACCAAGATACGGGAAGCATACTAAAAAGCAACATCATTGCACCAAAACAGCGGAAATAGTTTCTTGTAACAATTCAACAGCTGTAACAATAATCCTAAATTGGGGCATGCATTTTCCTATATAATTATTAATCTGCAGAACACATTTTCCACAAAATTAAGTATTGAGCTCAAGACAACCTACTCAAGCTAATGGAACCAACAATCTTCAACTACACACAGATTGATGCAAGATAAATAGCTACCTAGACCAGACATTGAAGCAAAAGTCACTGATTTACGCAGCAGTGCAAAAAGTAAAAAATTGGACAGATGGCCATCTCCAAGATCAGGAAGGAAATATGAAACCTGAAATTTATGAAACATGAGAGAGGAAGTTGGGATGCAGTACCTGAGCGCGCTCACAGCGCGAGGACGACGGCCACGCGATGGTGACCCTGACGAAACAGTGGCGTGAGCCATGACCCGCGCTTCTATGGTCGGTGGCTATTGAACCATATAACCTAATACCAGGAGGAGAAAATTCCATGTAAAATAGAGATTTATGGTACATTCTGTAGATAACAATATATGTGGTTTTTAGTGCCCTATATAGACCATGAGGAAATTTCAGAGCCAAAAGGCATGGAAAGGAGTCAAATATATGCCATAGAAAAATAAAACTTGGAATGTCAAAAGGACGTAGACAGAGTCTATACAGATATCACGACACAACAAGATATAAAATAGGATGTAATAGTGACTATGCTTTATTTCTAGTAAAACTATCACAGAGAAAGAAAATTGTTGGACAAACAATCCTCTCTTTTTCATATGTGATTGGACAAACAACCATATGTTTTCATGTGTAACAAAAGCACTAATTACAACTCAAACGTTAGAAATTCTAATCAAGGCCCCTTCCATACACAAAGGAACAAAACCACCAACATTTCCATGCACAAAGGAACAATAATGTTAGGCCCTACCTGAATCCAGACAAGGAACAAAAAGCATATATTTACACCCCATCAAAAAACAAGCATGGAAACAAAGGAACTACAAAAATATAATGCATAGAGAATAGTACATTTGGCCTTTACCAGAAAAGGAAAGCCTCATTGGCCAACCACGGACAAGCAGAACATGGTGAGCCCCAAAACACAAATTGCCATGCAACCATACACCTAGCTCTGGAAAAGAAGATGCGTGGATAGGAGGAGGAGAAGAGGGGTTGACCTGCAGATCCGTGAATGGAGACGGGAGGGTGCTGATAGACAGTGTGCAGGCCCAACCCCGGCTTGCCGCTCAGCCGGCGGACACGACATTGAGCCCTTAGTGCATCGACGGCTTTGATGTTCGCTGTATGGAGCCACAGAAAAAAGGAGATCGGAATTGTGTATATATGGACATCTATGAGAGAGTGAACACTGGGATGCAGAGGAGAAAATGGAACCAAATGGTGATTATTACTATTCAACTTGAAAGGAAGCGCAGTTTATATCCATGATTTGGCTCTTGTGAAGCAAGCATAAAAAAGCACAGAAGCAATGAAATTGCACATTCGAACAGAACAATACATGACGTGCTCTTGTGTTGAGAACAATTGCAAGTATTTTGTGCACATCACATTAGATTTGCAGGGGTAGAGAACGGGTGGGGCTCACCACGTGTGGGGGTAGCAGAAGGAATAGGTAGAGCAGCCATGAGGGCCATTCCACCTGCAGAAGCAGCTTGTCCTCATCGGAGCAACCTGCACATAAAACAAACACAGGAATCAGAATCAGAGGAGATGAAGAAACAAAGAAGAGATTCATGCCCACCCAGAATAGTCAGAGATCCACCGAGAACAAAGAACATAATAAACTAAGAGCCTAAACAGGTTGTTAGAGTTAAGAACATATATAGAAGAACAATTAATGATTGATGTTGCTAAATCAACCACCCAAAGCTGAAGCTTTTTTTATACATGGCTGCTGGAAACATGCAAATGCAATGAATTATTACTTGAATGAAGAGAAAGCATGTATAATTACCGGGTGCGTGGCATTGTTGTGGAGGAGAGCGTGGCGGTGACGTGCCTTCTACCTAAACCTGACGCATGATGGCGGTGTCATGCCTTCTGCATCAAATGCAATTGGAACAAACTTACTTGGTACTGTTATAATTGTTCAACATAGATACTTCCGCAGCACTCTGTCCTATTAATGAACGTGAACGAGGTTTTCTCATCAGAGCGACATGATGGACAAAGTTGGAACCGACGGCGATGGGATAACCACACACACATCTTTCCATAATGTAATTCTGCAGACACAGCCACAGTATATTTTCTATTTATTTTTGAGTCAATTGCACGGTTCAATTTTATTTGAGTCAATTGCATAGTTCAGTTTAGTCCAGAAAGTTACAACTCGGATTTGATGGTGGTTGACGAACCATCTACAAGCTATGTATTTTATGTTGATTTATTCCTATGAACATGGTAAAATGTCCACACCTCCCTTCATTGGCTCTCTACACATTCACAGTAGGTTTAGTAGGGGGTTAAAAGGTGGCTCATTTCATCATACTACTTGTCTGAATTTCTGAACATCTAAATCACAGTGGTCATAACAACAATTTCTTAACTCTAAAAGTTGAACATTGAACGTGACTGAATTTCCGCACAAAAGAAAAAGAACGTGACTGAATTGAACTGAATTTTTAAACACTGAAATTAGCAATCACTGCCAGGTCGTGTCCAGAACCACAATTGCAATCAAATTGTCTAGGTAAGATATATGTGCAGGTGGTAGGAAGAGGGGGTGGAGCTCACCACGTCATGGGGGGAGGAGGAGGGAGGAGCCATGAGGGCTCGTGCCTCGTCCACCTGTAGCAGCAACAACAACAACTCCACCACCTCTTCCAGATCGGAGCAACTTCACACAAAACAAACCAAGGAATCACAAGGAGGGGAGATGAAGAAACCGGCCAGACAAGGGGTTCAGGGATCATGTGCACGCACCATAGTTGGAGATCCGTGGACGAGCTCGCCGGAGATGGCCTGCAGCTAGCGCGTCCTTGGAGAGCTACGGATTCGGGTGTCTCCTTCCATGGCTGCTGTCGGGCCGGACCGGACCTCCATGGCCGACCTCGAGGACGGTCGTGGACCTGTGGATCTGGGCGCTGCCTCACCTTGTTGCTCGATCCCTCTCCTCCCCTCCCCTCCCCTCCCCTCCCCTTACCTTACCTTACCTTTCTTTGGTGACCGTGAACTCCAGGTCGGCCTCGGGCGCGGCCTTGGAGGAGGTCGTGCGCTTGCGCGAGGAGCCCCGCGATGGCTCGGCGGCCGAGGGCGGCGAGCTGGGCGGCACCATATGGGATGCGTGCGGCTGGCTGAGGATTCATATCGGGGGTGAGGGAGGAAGGAAGAGGACTTGTGCTTCTTCCTTGCCATGGCTGGCTCAGCCACAGGAGAGAAACAGGGAGGGGATGATGGTGCGGCTGCAGATGGTTGGCGGCAGCGGCGGACGGGGAGGATGATTGGCGGCGGCGGCTCTCTCTCGAGACGTGGAGGAGAGAAAATGAGGAGATATCGAACCCTGCACTCATTGGGGAGGAGGCAGCGAATCGGAAAAGGGCAAGTGTTGACCTAAGATGTGAAATAACCAAAATGCCCTCGGCGGGGGACGGGAATTTCGGCGGTGGCATGAGATCTTTTATCGCTGTACCGCGCCGACGGGCTGCACGGGACGTGTCCCAGCCACAGAGAATGACATGTGGGTCCGCCAGCGTGCTACCCTACAAGTCAGCGAGTTCCGATCGAAGCCATCGAGTGAGCGAGGCCGGGAAAAAATGGTAACTATTCATTGCTACAGCGCCGTTTTTTGATCCGACGGCCCAGATCGTCCAGAGGCTTGATCCGACGGCTAGAATCGCATCAGAAAAACGGATCGGACGGCCAGAATGCACTGAGCTCTGAGGAGGCGCGGGAGTGACTCGATCCCTTATTTCTTGATTTGGCACCCCAAGTCTCCACCTAGCAGTCCGAGCCACCAGTACAACATGTCCACCATCAATTTACCATCCACCCGCCTTCGCAAAATCGCAAATGTGTCATGTCCGACGACGAGGCCGTTGAGGGTAGCCCAGGGACATAGGTTGTCTCATTTGTTTTCACAACACCGCAACCGAGTTTTATGTGAGGCTTATCAATTGCTTCCTTTGTTTCATATTATTTCACATATTAGTTTTGTTTTAAGGGGAAAATGGTTTGACCATTTTTATATTAAGAAATATTTGCATTTACAATACAAATACAATACCGAAAAAGTCTTTTGCCCTGCTTTATATGTGTGTAATTAATAGACTGTCTAATATCAACCTACATTGCATGTACTCCCTCCATTTTTATTTAGTTCGCATATTAGCTTTGGTCAAAGTCAAGCTTTACAAATTTTGACCAAGTTTATAAACAAAAATATTAAGATATACAATAACAAATCAACAACATCATATAGATTTATTATGATAAATGTCTATATTATTTTCTATAAACTTGATTAAACATTTGACTTTAGTCAACTCTAATATGCAGAGTAAATAAAAATTGAGGGAGTACATATTTACTAGTTTTTTCTTTAGGGAAGACACACATTTACTGGTCTACACTACTATTAAACAAGAGAACAGGGAGAACGAAAACTCTGCCGTTCCCACGCCCGCACGTGGGAAACAATCGCGCCCTCGATTCCGCTCGCAGCTCCCTAATTTTCAGGCTGATTCTGCCTCCGCGATCCTTCTTTCTCTCCCCAGATCGAGGAAAACAGCGCCGCCTCCTCCCTTCTCCCACAATGACGCAACCCCCAATCCTCAACCGAACTGCCCTCATCGGGCACTCTCCCCGCCGCCCGCACAACGCCCTCATCGGCGCGCTCTTCGCCAGAGCGGCCCGAGCGGCATGCACTGGAAGCCGAAGCCGGGAAGGAGTGCGGCCACCGCCGGGAGGCAAGGGGAGGCGTGGTGGCGCTCTTTCGGGTCGGCCATGGAGGCCGCACGCAAGCCCACGGCGCGGCGGCGCCCGCTCCTCCTCGCCTCTCCGTCCGTACCGGTCTCCTCCCAAAGGACGAAGTGGGCGCATGTGTGGCGGCCGGAGAGGCGAACGAGGCCGCGCGCGAGCCCGCGGCGCGGCAGCGTGGATCCCTCTTCCCCCTGCCGGTTTGAAATCCGCACCATCGCCGGCAAGGTAACTGCTCTCCTCTGGTTAGGCCCTGGCCTGGGCATGTGCAGTCGGTGCGAGCAATCAACAAGCCATCAGTGATTCGTTGATCCCTATGATTTACTCTCTAATTTGCATTGGTCAGTAAAAGATCCTCCTCTATAAGCGGAGCAGGTTGCTTTGCTTTGTATCCGATCTAATTTGTGGTTTACTTCTTTTTGGGCTGTACTAATTCTCCATATGCTCCACTTGAGAGAGCAAGAGAAGGTTACTCTACTCCATTATCTACTAATTCCGGCAATCAAGGTCAATACATGTTACATCAATCAGGGTCAGTAATCAGTACTACTAATTTCAGAGAAGACCTGTATAGCAGTACTACTCCGTCGGCAAGCGTTCGTTGCTGGATTTCTTTCACGCCTATGTGGTGTTGTGCCATGGTCGCTCTCCCTCCTCCAGGTTTGATTTTTCAAGTTTCATGCCTTTGTGTTTTAAGATGTCATCCCAAAAGTATTTGTAACATGAAAAAGAAAGAAAGAGAAGATTAACACGTGAGTTTATAAATTCTCAAAAGGAAGTCATTGAAGAAATTTTAGGACAAATATAAGGTCTAATTGGCACTTGAACCGGCAAAGGGTCTCACTTTGTTATCTTGCACAGGGACTCAGCCAAGTCTGGCCTGGCCATGCCTCCGTCCTCCCGCCTTGCCGGCTGCGTGTGTGTGTTGTCTGTGCTTGAAGCTGCGTGCTTGTTGGCTTGTCACTGGGTGCTTGTTGCTGCTGGCCTGCTGCTGCTGCTGCTGCTTTGCTGTATATATTTGTATAATGCTTGCATCTTGTATGCAGCTATGCTTTGTTTCATACTGACATTGTTGTTGCTGCTGCTGACCTGTTGATGTTGTTGCTTACTGTTGCTATCCTCCTGATGTTGTTGCTGTGCTGGCCAGGGAGTGAGTCCAGAGATACACAACATTCAATTATGAGGATCTAGAAAATTAATGATCATTCAGTCATTGATGATATAAAAAGAGGCATGAAGGCAACAAAGGGGCAGTATTTTGATCTCATGTCATCTCGCACATAGATTATTTGTTCTTCTTTACGTACCATTTTATTAATTATTTATATATACCCACCATACCGCTGTATTACTGTTTCTTGAAATTACCGTATCCCCATTTCCTTATCGCCGTATCCGTAACGCCGGTGCTTCATAGCTATGAACCATGAGTCTACAATGATCTATTTTTAGACATGCACATGTTCTATCAAGAAGTTCCGTTTGCAATTTTCTTATATAAGTTTCATTGATGACAATAATGATCGATCCATGTTCATAGCTATGTACATGTTTCACTGGTATTACCATTGTTCATAGTGTAAGCATATTAAACAGTTATATGCTTATTGCACTACAAAGTGTAAACTATTTATAATGTTCGATCATTTGACAGAGCAATGCTAAAGTACTAAAGTATCAAGTGATTGAATACACTGAAAATGATAACATATGCAAGCTTTGCAAAGTAGAGAACCTTTTTTTAGCCTCCACCAATTTATTGTTCTCCTTGTGTTGCTTGGATAAAATGAAATGCATACTATACTGCTACTGCTACTGATACTTGTCACAATTTCTGTATCATGTGTTACAATGAGACTCATAGTTCACAATTCAGGTGGAAGGTAATCAATTTCCTAAGGATAAACTTCATACTTGAATCTACGTTGTGTAATGTGTGACAAATGTGAACGTTGGGAGCGTCTGGTTTGTGCCCTTTTAAATTTCAAATGGGGTGATTCCAAAGAAGCAGATTAAACTTGCCCTAAGTGCTGTGTTTGGGAGATCGAGCATGGCTTACGTATGCCTTTGCCACAAAATTCTGTTCTTGGGGCTAAAGATCTGCCAAGGGCCATGCTTAGCGATCATATAGAAGAACAACTCTTTAAACGGCTCAATGAAGAGAGACACGAACGGGCTATTCATGATGGGAAAAGTTTTGATGAGGTTAGTGCTGCCTCATCAATTTACAGAAACTTACGTTTATGGATCCTATGTTTTCTTTTTCTTGGTTATATCTTGGTTTCCTTTCCTAAATATGAAATATGTGGTTTGTGTACTTCTTATAAACAGAGATGTGTTGCTCCTTCTGCATACTTTTATTCCTTTTTTTCTTCAGAATTTGACTGTATTTAAGTGTTTTTTTGCTAGATCCTTGTTTCATGCACGTGCACTTTTTTTGGGGAATCGGGAGCTTTTCCGAACTGAATAAGTAGAGTTATAGTCAAGCTGAAGGCTGAAAACAAAGCCATGATTCATATTTATTCAAGCACACCTTTGCCGCTCAGGCGAAGCATTTTTTGCACACGGGTGAGCAGCAACATTAGCTGGTCTGTGCACAAGCCTAAATGGAAAACTAGAACAAACTCTACTTAGTTGGTTCACTTCCTTCAGGATGGGGGCAATCACTGATCTGTCTTGAGCATCACAGATTGCTGGTACAAATATATGTACATACATTTGGGTGTATAGCTGGTTGATGTATTGTTTTAATGAGGGTTTGGTTTACGAGTGTGTGCAGTCTGTATAAGACTAGGAGTATTGGATGGTTTTGAGTCGGCACTCGGCAGTATGTATTTTGAATGAAGTTTGTGGTATGTATAGGGGTGATAGATTGGATAGGACCTTCTGCTCTAATTACTACGGTTGTGGTGAAATCATGTTTTGGTTGAATTATATATTTGGAACTGATCTTAATTTACTGGATAAATCAATTCCGAAATCCAATAAACTTCTATAATTTCCAAGAATAGGAGTATTGCTGGTTAATCAATTGATTTACATTAATATCTTAAAAGGGGACCGCACGCATGTCCTGATGCTAAATCTTTTTAGAAAGGAAGGGTTTATGTAATTTTGGTAGGATAAAAAAATGTAACCTTAGTATTACCTAGAGCTAGGATATGGGAGTAGATTATTTTAATTTTTGAGCTCATATGTGAGATCATGATAAAATTTGGAATATCATGTTGCTATAACGGAATCAGTCGGGATAGTGAAGTCGGCACCAGAATGTTGACCACCCTTTTTAGTTTTTAAGTTACGGAATTTACAACAAGTCTCTTGAAAAAATAACTATCCTATCCCTTTCTACAATCTCTCTATATCTTTGTTAGATAAGGTAAGTATTGTATAATAGTTCAGTTTCCGTGTTTTTTTTCATTCCTCTGTGTAAATAGCCTAATATGGGTTCACAGTCAATAACATGCTCACCATCGAGAGTAACGATCAGTCGATATGTACTCCTAATTCTCTCTCTTATAAAAGTGAAGTCCAAATGCCTACTGGCTGCTTTTCAGGTGACTGGAATTTTGAGCCGCGTCAGTAGACATGTGCCTGAGAAGTAGGTAAGACGGAGCTAAGGCTGAGATGGAGGCGACACTGCCTACCACAACGTCTCCAATATGCTGAGCTAGGACCTGGACGGAGGCAGGGACGACACTACTTGTGGTGGCGTCTCCAAGATGAAGATCTAGGACCTAGATGGAGGCAGGGACGACGCAACTTGTCCCGGTGTCGTCAACGGAGGACATGCAACGGGTTGTGGGGTTTGGGTGGAGGTGGGTTAGAGGGATGACCGGTGGCAGCAACGGCAACTCGGGCAAACCAGGACGGTGAGGCTGCAGTGCGGGCGTTCGTGTGCCTAGAGGAAGAAGCACTAGTGCAGAACCGGGCAATAGCACCAGTTCGTAAGGCCCTTTAGTGTCGGTTCCATAACCGGCACTAAAGTGTGGGCACTAAAGGCCCCCCCCCTTTAGTACCGGTTCAGCACGAACCGGTGCTAAAGGGAAACCACGTGGCACGAGCCAGCTCCAGGGGCCTGGAGCCCTTTAGTACCAGTTGATAAGACCAACCGGTACTCTAAGGTTTGGGGTTTTTTTAGTTTTATGATTTCTTTTTCATTTAATTTTGTGTTTCCATTTTAATTCTTTTTCGTTTGCTGGTATTTTACGATACTACACATTGTACATGTTATGCATATATATATATATATATATATATATATATATATATATATATATATATAGAGGACTCCTCTTCCGTACTCCCAGGAGTACATACTCCCACCCCTTAACGGATCCTTTGACTTGGATAAACCCACTAACAAACTAATACGCAGGAGAAAAAACGAAGCATGTAACAACTTTCCCAAAAGTGTGGCGTGTAGGTGGTTAATCTAGAAATTAGGTAATCTTTTAGTCCACCGCATAGTACCTATTTTAAACTATTTTAGACCACATGACGCATGCTCCATGTAGTGTGTACAAGTATATACTTTCAAGGGAATTAGTACACACACGTGAGGTATATCTGCTAATTCTGTGAGCTTACATGCATTTAATTTTATAGGTCATATATATACTACTTTCGTAAGGTAGTATATACCATACTGTTGCGGTGACGCATTTTTTGCCATAGAGTATATAACCTTTTTTTATGAAGTATATGCCACATTTTTTCAGTGAAGTATATGCCGCAATTTGTTTGAGACGAGAGTATATACCCCTTTTTTTTATGAAGTATAGGCCATGTTTCACTTAAGTATATGAAGCATATACATATACCAGTTTCTGATGATGGGGGCATATACAATATTTTTTTCGATGGAGTATATACATCTTTTTCAATAAATTATAGACCACTTTTTCACGTTGGAGTGTACACCACAATTTTTGTGACAAAGTATAAACCACATTTTTGCAATGGACTATAAATACTACTCATAGAGCTAGTATAGTTTACCCACAGAGATGTATAAACTTAAAAAAAGTATAATCCATTTTGAATACTGGTATTTGCCCACTCAAATTTGATGACTTAAATTGTATATGTGCATCATGGGAGCATTTGTATAGCGTTTTCTGGGTATCACATCTTGAATGATGGATCGATCGATCTAGTTCACAGTGTCGCGTCCTTGGAATATATCGGTCCTCATGTTCTCTTGCTTCATAGTTGTGGAGCCGTTCATGCATGTAGTTTTCTCTGAAAAAACAGTCGTGTGTTGTCATCTAAATCAGGCCCGTATAGACGGTAAGTTTATTCATATGAGAGATGTACAAGCAATGCGATCATACTAGATGAAAGAGAAGATGTAGCTTGCCATACCGAATGCCGATTGGAAAACACATGCATGCGAGACTCACCATCAACGGCCATGTGATGCATGCCCAATTGCCCATGGCTGTACGCACCGATGCCATCACTAGTCTGAGCACCTCCAACTTTCTTAGTGCAGATGCATGCATGCATGAGGTTAATGGACATGGATGTGTTTACACAGGAGAGAAGATCGCTGATAAGCAACATACTCCGTGTGTGAGTTGTGGCTGACTCTGACTGGGGGCGTGCGCGGTGAAGGGCGCTCAACGTCGGAGACTTGCTGGGCAGAAACGGGGCGTCGTCTTGTTTCGTGCCGATGCATGGCGCGAGCCGTCGACGGCGGCGACGAAGCTACAAGAAATAGGTCAGCCTACCGTAGCAGCGAGGTATGTGCGAGAATAATAGATCGATGCATATTAGTTCCAAGGATGACGTTTGGTATCCCTATTAAAAAGGATTCTGTTCCAACAATTTAAATAATTATCTTTTTCTTAGGGATAAACAATTATCTTATCGGGAGGCTAACGGCCGGTTTAGATTTTTGCTGGCCAGATAGGACGCCGTGGGTCGCACAGGAGATGAATCGGACCCGGGAGTATGTACTCCTAGGAGTACTGACCAATTTTTCTCTCTCTCTCTCTCTCTATATATATATATATATATAAAAATAGAATTTCTAGTAGAACCAATCATGCATATATATATCATCAATGTCTCACAAACCATCATATTAATTAATTCACACATACACACATGTATAGCTATATATAATTTCTCCTACATATGCATGTTGTTTTCGGAGCCAGTGGCATTAGCCTAATTGGTGCCTTCGGAGCACGATGACAATTGGAAGTGGTTTTCATGGGGGCGGTAGCGGGTAATAGTATTCTCCCTTCGGATTTATGACCTGGTCGAGCAAAAATCCCGCTATTTCCTCTTGAAGTGCTTCTACGCGCTCCGTTTCTAGGAGCTTCTCCCGCACCTCTCTGAACTGTTAAGAAGGAGATCAATATGCATGTGTATTAGTTGTGTGACTAGATATCGATAATGGTGTAAAAATTGTGAATAGTGTTTTGACAAGCGTAACCATTCCTGTCTTTGAGATCTGCTCCTTTCGGACGCCATCATGCGAATGTTCTCGCAAACGCAGAATGCACACAGATCAGTCCCCTGCGCCTGCTTCAGGGCCTTTACGAGAATGGAATTTGATCAGATAATAATTAATCAAGCATGATAATTAAAGAGATGGCAGCTAGCTAGCTAGCTAGTACTACTTAATTACTTACCTTGGGTCTTCTCCATTTGAGCTTTTTTTTTCATTCGCCTTCCGTGACGCTGATGAACCTTGCCCAAGCCCTGCCCGCTGACAAAAAAAATGAATAAAGGGGTTATTAAATAGTTCATATCATGAAATGACGAACTAAATAGGCCGAGATATATAGTTAATAATGATTGAAATTACCTGTTGACTATCCCAAACAAGATGTTATAGTCAGTTTTTTCTTTGAGTAGTGAGTCCAGTATTTCAACTGTTTCGGCGTCAACTTTAATGATACACAAGACCCAGTAATATCTGCATGCACACACGTTTGCATGTCTTAATTAAGCGGGCATATGTAAGCAAAAACATGTAGCTAGCTAGTAGGCAAAAACAGAGAATTTGTAGTACAAGACAGTGTGACTTACTGGAAGTTGTAAGGAAGTAGTATATCTTCATTGTATTTGAGGCGCTTCAAGAACTCTAGCATGCTGTCCTCTACGGCCTTTTGATGACATGCATCTATTTTCCATGTGTATTCATTAACGGTGTTTGGGTTAATGAACCCAATGCCATAGCGTCCACCTTTTCTCATTTCATACATCTTCATCCTGCATATAATACCACAGAAAAGAATATAGTGAGGATAATTACAGGTAATGATTGATCAAAAGGATCACTACAGCTAGCTTGAGACTTAAATTACAGAAAGAAATCACTTACAGACAATAGCAACTGACGATAGATTTGTCTAGTGCGTCTTGATTGTATAACTGAAACAGTTCAGAATACTCAACGGACACAGCTTTCTCATGGTAGTAATGCTCCTCCTTGACATTCACCATGAGGGACAATCGATCGGAAATCTTGGTAATGTTCATGTACCATTGATGCAATTCATACATTCTCGTTGGGAGGTTCTTGACCTTGTCTGGCTCGACCAAAGGTTGGCCCCGGACATATTTCCGTTTTATTTCATCCTCTCTAAGCACAGGCATGGGCTCGATCTCGAGGAGTTGTCCAACAGTGATTTTGAGAACTTCAGCCTGCATTATATGCTCCTCCGTTATTACCACATTGCCCACCTCAGGAACGTAAACTGTTTGCCCACAATAATATTGGGCGCGCATACTGTCACGTGTTGTTGGCACAACAAGCGAGGGGATCGATTGCGCCGCCTGTTCTCCCAGCTGGGGAATGGTTTTCCCGCATTTTTTGACAACTGCTTCTTGTTTGCTCGATCCCGAGCTCGCCTCCTTACGTAGACGTGCTCGATTTAACTTCCTGATGTGGCGCTCATAGTCTGTGTCAACAGGCTTGGGAGCTGGTGGTTGAGCCATACGAATGAAGTGGTCAATCATTTCCTCAGGCACTTTCTCCCTTGGCGGCGGTGGCGGTTTCGGTGCAAAATGGGCTTCCACCTTGGACTTCGATATGGCTGCAATTTCCTCCTCGGACCTGTCATAAGCCCTCTGCGAAAGAGGTGTGAGGCTTGGACCATATTTATATCGCTTGCCTCCGCCTGTACTTCCTGTACTACCTCGACTCATACCGCTACGCACCATAGCTGCGGGGTGTCTCTTCTGTGATTGCTGAGGCAGCGGAGACGGCTGACGGGGCTGAGTTGGACGAGGAGGAGTGACCGCCTGAAGCTGTGCCGGACTTGGAGGAGGAGTGGCCTAAGGTTGTGCCGGACTTGGAGGAGGAGTGGACGTCTGACGCTGTGGCGGACTTGGAGGAGGAGGAGTGGCCTGACACTTTGCCGGACTTGGAGGAGGAGTGGCCTGACACTTTGCCGGACTTGGTGGACTTGCAGGAGCGGGAGACTGCTGACTCGGTGGTGGACTTTGACGAGGAGTCGGCTGACGCGGTGTCGGTGGCCTTCGAAAGATGATGCAATCCTTTTTTCATAGGATGATACGATGTTTGGCGTCTCCGAAAAAGCGCTCGTCGTCACCTCCAGGATAGTCAAGCTCTAGCTCCGAATATGGGTCCACCACCTCATCAACCAAGACACGAGCATAGCCCGCTGGAATCGGGTTGCAATGGAAGGTTGCCTCGGGGGGATTTGTAAAAGCAACGACGTCCGCCACCTTCATGGATATGTTCTTCATTTTGACGTGTAGCTCGCAGCTAGTGTTCTCCGTGATGTCATCCACGGGGTATCTACCCAGCATTGCATCGTCCGAGGCGGAACCCACGCTGCTTCTCGGTGTGGATGGGGCGGTGCTATCCAATGCTGGATCATTCGCTAGCTACTGCAGCTGCTGAGACCCCCTTTGCTGGGTAAGTGAGTCGATCTGCTCCTGCTGCCGCTGGAATTTGACTACCAATTCTGCTTGACTTGCTTCTAGGCCTTGAAGGCGTTCATAGTCCCGCTTCCTCTGCTCCTCCTCCATCTTCCTCTTCTTCTCCTCCGCAATCTTCTTTCTCGCACGGGTTCTGTAGTCGGTGTTCCAGTCTGAAAACCCCTCATACCACGGAATAACGCCCTTGCCTCGTGTTCTTCCCGGGTGTTCAGGATTTCCCGGGGCACGCGTAAGCTCGTCGTTCTCTCTGTTAGGATGGAACACCCCCGATCGTGCCTCTTCTATTGCAACAAGTATCGCATCGTCGGCTCCCTTCAGACTTGCCCTTGTCGAAACATTGCCTGTCTTCGGGTCCAACCCCCCCCCCCATGCGCATAGAACCAAGTCCTGACCCTGGGGGGCCAGCTCTTAGTAACCGGAGTGGCACCTGCATCCTCCATCTCTTTCTCAGACTTATCCCACTTAGGCATTGCCACCGCATAGCCACCTGGCCCCAGCTTATGGAACTTATCCTTTTTTCGGCATTCTTCTTGTTTATTCTCGACCGTTCCTTAGCTAATTCCGAATCCTTGAATTTCACGAAATCGTCCCAATGAGCAGTTGGTTCTCTAGTGTTCCCTCGAATACTGGAGTCTTCCTTCCTCCCTTGACGTACTTGTCCCATTCACGATTTTTGTGGTTCTTGAATGCAACCGCCATCTTCCTAAGAGCAGCGTCCTTGACTTTCTGCACATCTGCTTCTGTGAAATGATCTGGTAGGGTGAAATGTTCCATGAGAGTATCCCAAAGCAGATCTTTTTGATTCTTGTCGACAAAAGTAACATCTGGACGTGGAGCAGCGTCCTCTTTGCCTTTTTGTCTTTTGTCTTTTGCTGGCTCTCTCCATTCTTGAAGGGAGATCGGGAGTTGGT
Source organism: Triticum aestivum (assembly GCF_018294505.1). NCBI lineage: Eukaryota > Viridiplantae > Streptophyta > Magnoliopsida > Poales > Poaceae > Triticum > Triticum aestivum. The sequence goes on along the minus strand of NC_057813.1, from coordinate 125,502,914 downwards.
CCTTCACAAGAACTCCGCACTGACGAACGAACTTGTCCGCAATCTTCTTAGGCGCTAATGGTTCGCCATTAGGTCTGACTGCCTCGATATTGTACTTTATGCCCTCCTTCAACTTTTTGTTCGGGCCTCGTTTCGTCCTTTTGCCTGAAGATTTGCTCGATCTGGATGGCTGAAAGAACAAAGATCGATTCATTAATATATCTTCAAGTCATTTAAAACATGTGATGATCACCAGATACCTGCTTATATAAATATATATACCTCGCCGGTCTTTGTTGTTTCAGGATCAACATGTTCTTCGCCATCGTCATAATCGTAGTTCATGACTTCATCAATTCGGTCGTCGCGATCGAATATCATATCACCCTCTCCGGTGTTGTTTAGAAATTCGGAGCCGTCATAATCTTCTTCATTCTGATCATCATCTGGCCCGCGTATCATATCGAACATAGTCTGTTCTTCCTCTCTGTCGGTATTGTCTGCCATAACTTTTATTTAACTAATTCAAAAGAAATATAAAACAATTTAGTATTCAAATTACATCGTCTCGAATAATAGATATAATCTCGAATACTTCGTCTAGAATAATAGATATAATCTCGAATACATCATCTCGAATAATATATAATATTGAATAGTACATCACTGGCTAGCTAATTAAAGATTAAATACTACAGAAGAATCTAGGACACTCGCGGTTCCTGCAGCACGGTGGACACCCAAAGAGAAGGAACCCTCACAAGATCATAGCTGAAGTGAGATCCCCGAAGATACTTCCAGGTATTGGAGAACCTGCCGCCCTCTAACGCAACCATGTAGCGATGGACGTGCTCGTCCTCCTCCCTGACACGGTGACGTACCACCTCCGGCGGGGCCGGGTCCCTCCGCACCGAAACTGGCCCACGCGAACGCCACCAAACGAGATCAGGGTCGACGAGGGGACCCGGGGCCGGGTTCCTCATCAAGCGGCGCGCCCCTCCAGGCAGCACCTCCCAGTGCCAGCCCGGCGGAGCCCAGTCCCGGACATGGGTCGGCTGGACATCGTCGCGGACGGGTCGACGACGAGGATGCGGGCCGGGCATCGTCGAGAACAAATTGTTGGAAATATGCCCTAGAGGCAATAATAAAAGTATTATTATATTTCTATGTTCATGATAATTGTCTTTTATTCATGCTATAACTGTATTATCCGGAAATCGTAATACACGTGTGAATACAAAGACCACAATATGTCCCTAGTGAGCCTCTAGTTGACTTGCCCGTTGTGATCAACAGATAGTCATGGTTTCCTGGCTATGGACATTGGATGTCGTTGATAACGGGATCACGTCATTAGGAGAATGATGTGATGGACAAGACCCAATCCTAAGCATAGCACAAAGATCGTGTAGTTCGTTTGCTAGAGCTTTGCCAATGTCAGTATCTCTTCCTTCGACCATGAGAGCGTGTAACTCCTGGATACCGTAGGGGTGCTTTGGGTGTATCAAACGTCACAACGTAACTGGGTGACTATGAAGGTGCACTACAGGTATCTCCGAAAGTATCTATTGTTTTATGCGGATCGAGACTGGGATTTGTCACTCCGTATGACGGAGAGGTATCTCTGGGCCCACTCGGTAATGCATCATCATAATGAGCTCAAGGTGACCAATGTGTTGGCCACGGGATCATGCATTACGGTACGAGTAAAGTGACTTGCCGGTAACGAGACTGAACAAGGTATTGGGATACCGACGATCGAGTCTCGGGCAAGTAACGTACCGATTGACAAAGGGAATTGTATACAGGGTTTGATCGAATCCTCGACATCGTGGTTCAACCGATGAAATCATCGAGGAGCGTGTGGGAGCCAACATGGGTATCCAGACCCCGCTATTGGTTATTGCCCAAGAGTGGTCTCGGTCATGTCTGCATGTCTCCCGAGCCCGTAGGGTCTACACACTTAAGGTTCGGTGACGCTAGGGTTATTAGGAAGACTAGTATGTGACTACCGAATGTTGTTCGGAGTCCCGGATGAGATCCCGGACGTCACGAGGAGTTCCGGAATGGTCCGGAGGTAAAGTTTTATATATGGGAAGTTGTTAAACGGGCACCGGAAAGTTTCGGGGTTATACCGGTATTGTACCGGGACCACCGGAAGGGTTCCGGGGGTCCACCGGGAGGGGCCACCCCTCCCGGGGGGGCCACTTGGGCTGCGTGGGGATAGCAGCCAGCCCCTAGTGGGCTTGGCGCACCCCCCTCCTTGGGCCCATGCGCCTAGGGGTGGGGGGGAAACCCTAAAGGGGGCGCACCCCCTTTGCTTGGGGGGCAAGCCCCCCACCCCTTGGCCGCCGCCCCCCCCTAGGGTTTTCCCTAGAGGTCCGGCCCCCTTGCCCTTTCCCCTATATATAGAGGGGTGAGGGGAGGGCTGCAAGAAACCATAACTCAAGGCGCAGCCCCTCCCCTCCCCAACACATCTCCTCCTCCGTACGTGCTTGGCGAAGCCCTGTCGGAATACTGCCGCGTCAACTGCACCACGCCGTCGTGCTGCCGTTGGAGCTGCCTTCCTCAACCTCTCCTTCCTCATTGCTGGATCAAGACGGAGGAGACGTCTCCCGTACCGTACGTGTGTTGAACGCGGAGGTGCTGTCCGTTCAGCACTAGGACATCGGTGATCCGAATCACGTTCGAGTACGACTCCATCATCACCATCTCCTTGGCAAGCTTCCGCTCGTGATCTACAAGTGGTATGTAGATGCAAACTCTCTCCCTTAACTCGTTGCTTAGATGAACTCATAGATGGATCTTGGTGAAACCGTAGGAAAATTTTTAATTTTCTGCAACGTTCCCCAACAATGGCATCATGAGCTAGGTCTATGCGTAGTTCTCTTTGCACGAGTAGAACACAATTTTGTTGTGGGCGTGGATCTTGTCATATTACTTGCCTCTACTAGTCTTTTCTTGCTTCGGCGGTATTGTGGGATGAAGCGTCCCGGACCAACCTTACACGTACGCTTACGTGAGACCGGTTCCACCGACTAACATGCACTAGTTGCATAAGGTGGCTGGCGGGTGTCTGTCTCTCCCACTTTAGTTGGAGCGGATTCGATGAAAAGGGCCCTTATGAAGGGTAAATAGAAGCTGACAAAATCACGTTGTGGTTATTCGTAGGTAAGAAAACGTTCTTGCTAGAACCCAATTGCAGCCACGTAAAAGATGCAACAACAATTAGAGGACGTCTAACTTGTTTTTGCAGCGATTGATCAAGTGATGTGATATGGCCAGAAGTTGTGATGAATGATGAATTGTGATGTATGAGATCATGTTCTTTGTAATAGGATTCACGACTTGCATGTCGATGAGTATGACAACCGGCAGGAGCCATAGGAGTTGTCTTTATTTTTGTATGACCTGCGTGTCATTGAAGAACGCCATGTAACTTACTTTACTTCATTGCTAAACGCGTTAGTCATAGAAGTAGAAGTAGTCGTTGGCGTGACAACTTCATGAAGACACGATGATGGAGATCATGATGATGGAGATCATGGTGTCAAGCCGGTGACAAGATGATCATGGAGCCCCGAAGATGGAGATCAATGGAGCTATATGATATTGGCCATATCATGTCACAACTATATAATTGCATGTGATGTTTATTATGTTTTATGCATCTTGTTTACTTAGGACGATGGTAGTAAATAAGGTGATCCCTTACAAAATTTCAAGAAGTGTTCTCCCCTAACTGTGCACCGTTGCTACAGTTCGTCGCTTCTAAGCACCACGTGATGATCGGATGTGATGGATTCTTACGTTCACATACAACGGGTGTAAGACAGTTTTACACAGCGAAAACACTTAGGGTTAACTTGACGAGCCTAGCATGTGCAGACATGGCCTCGGAACACGGAGACCGAAAGGTCGAACACGAGTCGTATGAAAGATACGATCAACATGAGAATGTTCACCGATGATGACTAGTCTGTCTCACATGATGATCGGACATGGGCTAGTCGACTCGGATCGTGTAACACTTAGATGACTAGAGGGATGTCTAATCTAAGTGGGAGTTCATAATTTGATTAGAACTTAATTATCATGAACTTAGTCTAAAACCTTTGCAAATATGTCTTGTAGATCAAATGGCCAACGCTCATGTCAACATGAACTTCAACGCGTTCCTAGAGAAAACCAAGCTGAAAGATGATGGCAGCAACTATACGGACTGGGTTCGGAATCTGAGGATCATCCTCATAGCTGCCAGGAAACAATATGTCCTAGAAGGACCGCTAGGTGACGCTCCCGTCCCAGAGAACCAAGACATTATGAATGCTTGGCAGTCTCGTGTTGATGATTACTCCCTCGTTCAGTGCGGCATGCTTTACAGCTTAGAACCGGGGCTCCAAAAGCGTTTTGAGCATCACGGAGCATATGAGATGTCCGAAGAGCTGAAACTAGTTTTCCAAGCTCATGCCCGGGTCGAGAGATATGATGTCTCCGACAAGTTCTACAGTTGTAAGATGGAGGAAAATAGTTCTGTCAGTGAACACATCCTGAAGATGTCTGGGTTGCACAACCGTATGACCCAGCTGAATATTAACCTCCTAGATGAGGTGGTCATTGACAGAATCCTCCAGTCGCTCCCACCAAGCTATAAGAGCTTTGTGATGAACTACAATATCCAGGGGATGGTAAAGACCATTCCTGAAGTATTTTCTATGCTGAAGTCAGCAGAGGTTGAAATCAAGAAAGAACATCAAGTGTTGATGGTCAATAAGACCACTAAGTTCAAGAAGGGCAAGGGTAAGAAGAACTTCAAGAAGGACGGCAAGGAGGTTGCCGCGCCCGGTAAGCCAGTCGCCGGGAAGAAGTCAAAGAATGGACCCAAGCCTGAGACTGAGTGCTTTTATTGCAAGGGGAAGGGTCACTGGAAGCGGAACTGCCCCAAATACTTAGCGGATAAGAAGGCCGGCAACACCAAAGGTATATTTGATATACATGTAATTGATGTGTACCTTACCAGTACTCGTAGTAACTCCTGGGTATTTGATACCGGTGCCGTTGCTCATATTTGTAACTCACAGCAGGAGCTGCGGAATAAACGGAGACTGGCAAAGGACGAGGTGACGATGCGCGTCGGGAATGGTTCCAGAGTCGATGTGATCGCCGTCGGCACGCTACCTCTACATTTACCTACGGGATTAGTTTTGAACCTTAATAATTGTTATTTAGTGCCAAGTTTGAGCATGAAAATTGTATCTGGATCTCGTTTAATACAAGATGGCTACTCATTTAAGTCTGAGAATAATGGTTGTTCGATTTATATGAGAGATATGTTTTATGGTCATGCTCCGATGGTCAATGGTTTATTCTTAATGAATCTCGAGCGTAATATTACACATGTTCATAGTGTAGATGCCAAAAGAGGTAAAGTTGATAACGATAGTCCCACATACTTGTGGCACTGCCGCCTTGGTCACATTGGTGTCAAGCGCATGAAGAAGCTCCATGCTGATGGACTTTTGGAGTCTCTTGATTATGAATCATTTGACACATGCGAACCATGCCTCATGGGCAAAATGCCCAAGACTCCGTTCTCCGGTACAATGGAGCGAGCAACCAACTTGTTGGAAATCATACATACCGATGTGTGCGGTCCAATGAGCGTTGAGGCTCGCGGAGGATATCGTTATGTTCTCACTCTCACTGACGACTTAAGTAGATATGGGTATGTCTACTTAATGAAACACAAGTCTGAGACCTTTGAAAAATTCAAGGAATTTCAGAATGAGGTGGAGAATCAACGTGACCGAAAGATAAAGTTCCTACGATCAGATCGTGGAGGAGAATATTTAAGTCACGAATTTGGCACGCACTTAAGGAAATGTGGAATCATTTCACAACTCACGCCGCCTGGAACACCTCAGCGAAACGGTGTGTCCGAACGTCGTAATCGCACTCTATTGGATATGGTGCAGTCTATGATGTCTCTTACCGATTTACCGCTATCATTTTGGGGATACGCTCTAGAGACAGCTACATTCACTTTAAATAGGGCACCGTCTAAATCCGTTGAGACGACACCGTATGAATTATGGTTTGGGAAGAAACCTAAGCTGTCGTTTCTAAAAGTTTGGGGATGCGATGCTTATGTCAAGAAACTTCAACCTGAAAAGCTCGAACCCAAGTCGGAAAAATGCGTCTTCATAGGATACCCTAAGGAAACTGTAGGGTATACCTTCTACTTAAGATCCGAGGGCAAGATCTTTGTTGCCAAGAACGGATGCTTTCTGGAAAAAGAGTTTCTCTCGAAAGAAGTAAGTGGGAGGAAAGTAGAACTCGATGAAGTACTACCTCTCGAACGGGAAAGTGGTGCAGCTCAGGAAAATGTTCCTGTGATGCCCACACCAACTGAAGAGGAAACCAATGATGATGATCAAGGTACTTCGGATCAAGTTGCTACTGAACTTCGTAGGTCCACAAGGACATGTTCCGCACCAGAGTGGTACGGCAACCCTGTCCTGGAAATCATGTTGTTAGACAACGGTGAACCTTCGAACTATGAAGAAGCGATGGCGGGCCCAGATTCCAACAAATGGCTAGAAGCCATGAAATCCGAGATAGAATCCATGTATGAAAACAAAGTATGGACTTTGACTGACTTGCCCGATGATCGGCGAGCGATAGAAAACAAATGGATCTTTAAGAAGAAGACGGACGCGGATGGAAATGTAACCATCTATAAAGCTCGACTTGTCGCTAAGGGTTATCGACAAGTTCAAGGGATTGACTACGACGAGACATTCTCTCCCGTAGCGAAGCTTAAGTCCGTCCGAATCATGTTAGCAATTGTCGCATACTATGATTATGAGATATGGCAGATGGACGTCAAAACGGCATTCCTTAACGGGCATCTTAAGGAAGAGCTGTATATGATGCAGCCAGAAGGTTTTGTCGATCCTAAGAACGCTAACAAAGTATGCAAGCTCCAGCGATCCATTTATGGGCTGGTGCAAGCATCTCGGAGTTGGAATATTCGCTTTGATGAGATGATCAAAGCGTTTGGGTTTATGCAGACTTATGGAGAAGCCTGCGTTTACAAGAAAGTGAGTGGGAGCTCTGTAGCATTTCTCATATTATATGTGGATGACATACTCTTGATGGGAAATAATATAGAATTTCTGGACAGCATTAAGGCCTACTTGAACAAATGTTTTTCAATGAAGGACCTTGGAGAAGCTCCTTATATATTAGGCATCAAAATCTATAGAGATAGATCGAGACGCCTCATAGGTCTTTCACAAAGCACATACCTTGATAAGATTTTGAAAAAGTTCAAAATGGATGAGTCCAAGAAAGGGTTCTTGCCTATGTTACAAGGTGTGAGATTGAGCTCAGCTCAGTCACCGACCACGGCAAAAGATAAAGAAGAGATGAGTGTCATCCCCTATGCTTCAGCCATAGGATCTATTATGTATGCCATGCTGTGTACCAGACCTGATGTAAACCTTGCCGTAAGTTTGGTAGCAAGATACCAGAGTAATCCCGGCAAGGAACACTGGACAGCGGTCAAGAATATCCTGAAGTACCTGAAAAGGACAAAGGACATGTTTCTCGTTTATGGAGGTGACGAAGAGCTCGTCGTAAAGGGTTACGTCGACGCTAGCTTCGACACAGATCTGGATGACTCTAAGTCACAAACCGGATACGTGTATATGTTGAATGGTGGAGCAGTAAGCTGGTGCAGCTGCAAGCAGAGCGTCGTGGTGGGATCTACATGTGAAGCGGAGTACATGGCAGCCTCGGAGGCAGCGCATGAAGCTATTTGGGTGAAGGAGTTCATCACCGACCTAGGAGTCATACCCAATGCGTCGGGGCCAATCAAACTCTTCTGTGACAACACTGGAGCTATTGCCCTTGCCAAGGAGCCCAGGTTTCACAAGAAGACCAGGCACATCAAGCGTCGTTTCAACTCCATCCGTGAAAATGTTCAAGATGGAGACATAGAAATTTGCAAAGTACATACGGATCTGAATGTCGCTGATCCATTGACTAAACCTCTCTCGCGAGCAAAACATGATCAACACCAGAACTCTATGGGTGTTCGATTCATCACAATGTAACTAGATTGGTGACTCTAGTGCAAGTGGGAGACTGTTGGAAATATGCCCTAGAGGCAATAATAAAAGTATTATTATATTTCTATGTTCATGATAATTGTCTTTTATTCATGCTATAACTGTATTATCCGGAAATTGTAATACACGTGTGAATACAAAGACCACAATATGTCCCTAGTGAGCCTCTAGTTGACTTGCTCGTTGTGATCAACAGATAGTCATGGTTTCCTGGCTATGGACATTGGATGTCGTTGATAACGGGATCACGTCATTAGGAGAATGATGTGATGGACAAGACCCAATCCTAAGCATAGCACAAAGATCGTGTAGTTCGTTTGCTAGAGCTTTGCCAATGTCAAGTATCTCTTCCTTCGACCATGAGAGCGTGTAACTCCTGGATACCGTAGGGGTGCTTTGGGTGTATCAAACGTCACAACGTAACTGGGTGACTATGAAGGTGCACTACAGGTATCTCCGAAAGTATCTATTGTTTTATGCGGATCGAGACTGGGATTTGTCACTCCGTATGACGAAGAGGTATCTCTGGGCCCACTCAGTAATGCATCATCATAATGAGCTCAAGGTGACCAATGTGTTGGCCACGGGATCATGCATTACGGTACGAGTAAAGTGACTTGCCGGTAACGAGACTGAACAAGGTATTGGGATACCGACGACCGAGTCTCGGGCAAGTAACGTACCGATTGACAAAGGGAATTGTATACAGGGTTTGATCGAATCCTCGACATCGTGGTTCAACTGATGAAATCATCGAGGAGCGTGTGGGAGCCAACATGGGTATCCAGACCCCGCTATTGGTTATTGCCCGAGAGTGGTCTCGGTCATGTCTGCATGTCTCCCGAGCCCGTAGGGTCTACACACTTAAGGTTCGGTGACGCTAGGGTTATTAGGAAGACTAGTATGTGACTACCGAATGTTGTTCGAAGTCCCGGATGAGATCCCGGACGTCACGAGGAGTTCCGGAATGGTCCGGAGGTAAAGTTTTATATATGGGAAGTTGTTAAACGGGCACCGGAAAGTTTCGGGGTTATACCGGTATTGTACCGGGACCACCGGAAGGGTTCCGGGGGTCCACCGGGAGGGGCCACCCCTCCCGGGGGGCCACTTGGGCTGCGTGGGGATAGCAGCCAGCCCCTAGTGGGCTTGGCGCGCCCCCCTCCTTGGGCCCATGCGCCTAGGGGTGGGGGGGAAACCCTAAAGGGGGCGCACCCCCCTTTACTTGGGGGGCAAGCCCCCCACCCCTTGGCCGCCGCCCCCCCTAGGGTTTTCCCTAGAGGGACGGCCGCCCTTGCCCTTTCCCCTATATATAGAGGGGTGAGGGGAGGGCTGCAAGAAACCATAACTCAAGGCGCAGCCCCTCCCCTCCCCAACACATCTCCTCCTCCGTACGTGCTTGGCGAAGCCCTGTCGGAATACTGCCGCGTCAACTGCACCACGCCGTCGTGCTGCCGTTGGAGCTGCCTTCCTCAACCTCTCCTTCCTCCTTGCTGGATCAAGACGGAGGAGACGTCTCCCGTCCCGTACATGTGTTGAACGCGGAGGTGCTGTCCGTTCAGCACTAGGACATCGGTGATCCGAATCACGTTCGAGTACGACTCCATCATCACCATCTTATTGGCAAGCTTCCGCTCGTGATCTACAAGTGGTATGTAGATGCAAACTCTCTCCCTTAACTCGTTGCTTAGATGAACTCATAGATGGATCTTGGTGAAACCGTAGGAAAATTTTTAATTTTCTGCAACGTTCCCCAACACAAATACTAGCTATATGCCCGCAAAAAGTAATATTTTTTTAATGATTGGATTTTGATAACTAAAATTTCTAATATTTCTACTATTTCAAAAATCTATATACTATTTCATACTAATTAAGCATCTAACACTAAAAACAGAAAACACAACTTCTATACATCCATTAAAAAACTGAAAAACAACATTATATAAAAAATTTCCATACTAATTAAACACTAATTTCCATATAATTTTTTTTGATAACTAAAACAATAATAATCTAAATAATCTAAACTAATTAAACATACAAAATACGTATATACTAATATATACATGCATTAATTCATACATATGTGTGTGTGTGTGTGTTCCATATAAAAAAATTTGATAACTAAAACAACAATAATCTAAATAATCTAAATTATATACTAATTCATGCTTGTGTGTGTGTGTGTTTTGATAACTAAAACAATAATAATCTAAATAATCTAAATTGTATACTAATTCATGCGCTTGTGTGTGTGTGTGTGCTCGGGGCCGGGAGGGGCGGCGCCCATGGTGGCCGCCGGGGGCGAGGGAGAGAGGTTAGAGGGGGAGAGCTCACAGCGGGGCGACGGCGACGGCGAGACGACGGCGGCGACGGGGACGGGGGCGGCGACGGGGACGGGGGGCGGCGACGGAGACGAGGGCGGCGACGGGGACGGGGACGGGCCCGGGGCGGCGACGGAGACGACGGCGGCGGCGACGAGGGGCGGGGACGGCCGGGGTCGGCGACGAGGGGCGGGGGCGGCGACGTCGACGGGGACGGTGTCGATCGGGGCAGGGCGGCGCGACGGAGAGGGAGAGGAAACAGAGGGAAGAAACAGAGGGAAACTGAAATTTTTTAGGTGTTGTATATATAGGATGGACCTTTAGTACCGGTTGGAGCCACGAACTGGTACTAAAGGTCTGTTTTGGCCAGGCCAAGCGGCAGGAAGCGACCCCCTTTAGTACCGGGTGGTGGCACAAACCGGTACTAAAGGCCCCCCCTTTAGTACCGGTTTGTGCCACGACCCGGTACTAAAGGGGGTGCGCTGGCGCAGGTGCGGTGCGGCAAGTTTAGTCCCACCTTGCTAGCCGAGGGGCGACCGCACTAGTTTATAAACCCCCGTGCGGTCGCTCTCTCGAGCTCCTCTCCAAAGCAGGCTTACTGGGCCTACGTGTTCTTTGCAGCCCTGTGGGTCCTCTTGGCCTTTGCGGGCCTGCATCCTGGCCCAACGACAGGTTGGGTTTCTAGTCGTATGCAGGCCGCTCTGGCCTAGTAGGCAGGCTTTTTTTATTTTATTTTTTGCTTTATTTATTTTTGTGTTTTTTTGTGTATTTAGAGTTTCTTTGTGAACATTTTTGTTTTAGGTACAAAAAATTACAAACTTTCTGTTAGGGCTTTTTTTTTTGCTTTATTTATTTTTGTGTTTTTTTTGTGTATTTAGAGTTTCTTTGTGAACATTTTTGTTTTAGGTACAAAAAATTACAAACTTTCTGTTAGTGCCCGTAGTTTTCAAATTTGAATAGTTTAAATTTTGAATTATTTGAAATTAGTGTGAATCACTAGTTTGTGAATAACTTAACTTTAAAAATCAGTAAAGGCATGAAAGAACTTGTTTGCACATAAAATTTCTTCGCGTTTCAAATGCCAAAACACATAACTACCCTAACTATTACAGAGATTCCCCTCTCGGTGCGAAACACAGAAGAAAGTGATGATAGCTAGTGAAGCCGATCACATCCCAGATCTTTGGGTGTGAAACTTTTTCTTCGCGTGTGTCCCTTTGCGCCGTAACCATGGAAAATCTTCATCATTTAACGGGATGCTCGGGTCAATATTCACTGTGAATGGAGCAATTTCATCAAACTTTTCATAATCTTCTGACTTGTCTGTCTTGTCATCCACTTCCACGATGTTTCTCTTCCCAGAAAGAACTATGTGCCGCTTTGGCTCATCGTACGATGCATTCGCTTCCTTATCTATTCTTTTTCTTGGCTTGGTAGACATGTCCTTCACATAGAAAACCTGTGCCACATCATTGGCTAGGACGAATGGTTCGTCTGCATACGCAAGATTGTTGAGATCCACTGTTGTCATTCCGTACTGCGGGTCTTCCGTTACCCCGCCTCGTGTCATATTGATCCATTTGCACCGAAACAAAGGGACCTTTAAACCACGTCGATAGTCAAGTTCCCATATGTCCTGTATATAACCATAATATGTTTCCTTTCCCGTCTTGGTTTCTGCATCAAAGCGGACACCACTGTTTTGGTTGGTGCTCTTCTTATCTTGGGCGATCGTGTAAAATGTATTACCATTTATCTCATACCCTTTGAAAGTCATTATATTTGAAGATGGTAACTGGGACAACAAGTACATGTCATCTTCAATAGAGGTGTCATGCATGGTACGTGTCTGCAACCAGCTGGCGAAACTCCTGGTTTGTTCACGTGTAATCCAGTCATCAGACCGCTCCGGGTGTTTGGAGCGTAGCAAATTCTTGTGTTCATCCATATACGGAGCCACCAAGGCGAAATTCTGTAGAACTGTGTAGTGTGCTTCAGTGAGAGAATGTCCGTCCATACATATTATTTGTTCCCCTCCTAGCGTGCCTTTTCCATCTAGTCCGCCCTTATGCCGCGAATCAGGAACACCAATCGGCTTAAGATCAGGAATAAAGTCAATACAAAACTCAATGATCTCCTCATTTTGATGGCCCTTGGAGATGCTTCCTTCTGGCCTAGCACAGTTATGAACATATTTGTTTAAGACTCCCATGAACCTCTCAAAGGGGAACATATTGTGTAGAAATACAGGACCCAAAACGTTAATCTCTTCGCACAGGTGAACTAGGACGTGTGTCATGATGTTGAAGAAGGATGGTGGGAACACCAACTCGAAACTGACAAGACATTGCACCAAATCATTCTGTAACCTTGGTATGATTTCTGGATCGATTACCTTCTGAGAGATTGCATTGAGAAATGCACATAGCTTCACAATGGCTAATCGAACGTTTTCCGGTAGAAGCCCCCTCAATGCAACCGGAAGCAGTTACGTCATAATCACGTGGCAGTCATGAGACTTTAGGTTCTGGAACTTTTTCTCTGCCATGTTTATTATTCCCTTTATATTCGACGAGAAGCCAGACGGTACCTTAATACTGAGCAGGCATTCAAAAAAGATTTCCTTCTCTTCTTTGGTAAGAGCGTAGCTTGCATGACCCTGATGTATGCCATCTTCTTCGTGCATACGTTGCTGGTCCTCCCGTGCCTCAAGTGTATCTTTTGTCTTCCCATACACGCCCAAGAAGCCAAGCAGGGTCATGCAAAGATTCTTCGTCACGTGCATCACGTCGATTGCGGAGCGGACCTCTAGGTCTTTCCAATATGGCATGTCCCAAAATATAGATTTCTTCTTCCACATGGGTGCGCGTCCGTCAGCGTCCTTTGGAACAGGTTGTCCGCCAGGACCCTTTCCAAATATCACCTTCAAATCCTTGACCATATCATGTACATCAGCACCAGTACGGTGGCGAGGCTTCGTCCGGTGATCCGCCTCATCTTTGAAATGCTTGCCTTTCTTTCTTACGGGATGCCTGCTCGGAAGAAATCGACGATGTCCCAGGTACACATTCTTCTTACAACTATTCAAATATATACTGTCGGTATCATCCAAACAGTGCGTGCATCCGTGGTATCCCTTGTTTGTCTGTCCTGAAAGGTTACTGAGAGCAGGCCAATCATTGATGATCACGAACAACAATGCCTTTAGGTCAAATTCTTCCTGTTTGTGCTCATCCCATGCACGTACACCTGTTCCATTCCATAGTTGTAAGAGTTCTTCAACTAATGGCCTTAGGTACACATCAATGTCGTTGCCGGGTTGTTTAGGGCCTTGGATGAGCACTGGCATCATAATGAACTTCCGCTTCATGCACAACCAAGGAGGAAGGTTATACAAACATAGAGTCACAGGCCAGGTGCTATGGTTGCTGCTCTGCTCCCCAAAAGGATTAATGCCATCTGTGCTTAGACCAAACCATACGCTCCTTGCGTCATCTGCAAACTCCTTCCCGTACTTTCTTTTGATTTTTCTCCACTGCGACCCGTCAGCGGGTACTCTCAACTTTCCGTCTTTCTTACGGTCTTCTCTGTGCCATTGCATCGCCTTGGCATGCTCTTTGTTTTGGAACAAACGTTTCAACCGTGGTATTATAGGAGAATACCACATCACCTTGGCAGGAATCTTCTTCCTGGGGCGCTCGCCCTCGACATCACCATGCTCATCGCGGCTGATCTTATAGCGCAATGCACCACATACCGGGCAAGCGTTCAAATCCTCGTACTCACCGCGGTAGAGGATGCAATCATTAGGGCATGCATGTATCTTCTGCACCTCTAACCCTAGACGGCAGACAGCCTTCTTTGCTTCGTACGTACTCTCGGGCAATTCGTTGTCCTTTGGAAGCATATCCTTTATCATTACCAGCAACTTTCCAAATCCCTTGTCAGATACACCATTCTCTGCCTTCCATTGGAGCAATTCCAGTGTGGTGCCCAGCTTTTTCTTGTCACCTATGCAATTCGGGTACAACAATTTTTTGTGATCCTCTAACATGCGCTGCAACTTCTTCTTCTCCAAATCACTTGCGCAGTTTCTCTTTGCATCGGCAATGGCCCGACCTAGATCATCAACGGGCTCATCTGATGCCTCTTCTTCAGCTTCTTCCCGCATTGCCGGCTCAGCTTCTTCCCGCATTACCGGCTCAGCTTCTTCCCCCATTGTTGTATCATCGTATTCAGGGAACCCATGGCCAGGATAGCTTTCGTCGTCCTCTTCTTCTTCATTGTCTTCCATCATAACTCCTCTTTCTCCGTGCTTGGTCCAAACATTATAGTGGGGCATGAAACCGGACTCAAACAGGTGGACGTGAATGGTTCTTGACGTAGAGTAATTGCGACCATTCTTACAGCCAGCACATGGACAAGGCATAAAACCATCCGCCCGCTTGTTTGCCTCAGCCGCAAGCAAAAAAGTATGCACGCCCTCAATGAACTGGGGAGAGCATCGGTCATCGTACATCCATTGCCGGCTCATCTTCATTACACAACACCGAATAGACCAAATTAATACAAGTTCATACATAAAGTTCATACAACACTTAAATGCAACAAAGAAATAACTCTCTAGCTAAAGCATTTAAATGCAACAACAAATGCGATCAAGATCGCAACTAAGGTAACAATTGATCCAACAGCATAATGATACCAAGCCTCACTATCGATGGCATATTTTCTAATCTTTCTAATTTTCAAGCGCATTTTCTCCTTCTTGATCTTGTGATCATCGACGACATCGGCAACATGCAACTCCAATTCCATCTTCTCCCCCTCAATTCTTTTCAATTTTTCTTTCAAGTACTCGTTTTCTCTTTCAACTAAATTTAACCTCTCGACAATAGGGTCGGTTGGAATTTCCGGTTCACATACCTCCTAGATAAAAATATCTATGTCAACTTGATGGGCATAATTTGTCATAAACACGAAATGCAACAAATAGTTTTAAAAGAGAATATACCACATCCGAATCATAACAAGGACAAGGGCCGACGGGGACGGATATCAAAACCATGGCACTATGTATAACAAATAACGTACGGGTAAGATAATTATTATACGAGTAACTATATATCCAAATCACAAAAACATCAATTTTTTATATAAAATTTCATGAACAAGAGGCTCACCACAAGGTGGTGCCGGCGACGGGACGGTGCGGGCGATCGACGGTGGTTACGACGGAGATTTAGAAGGCACTAAGTAAACCACACCTACATATGCAAACTAAGTGTTATTTTAATCTCAAATTGCATATAAATCAAATACTAGCATATATATATATTTCCTCCCAAATTACTAAACTCACAAATTAATAACTATATAAAGCATTGCAAGAGCTAATCTAGCAATGAGAGATGAAAGGACAAAGTTGCTAACCTTTGTGATCATTTGAATGGATGGGGGCCTTCAAATCTTGACAAATTTTGGGCAAAATGTGTGATGAGCTCGAGAGGAAGAGGGGAAGAACAAAGAGGAGAGGGGAAAGGGGAAGAATAGAGCGAGCTCGGATGGACGAAGGGTTTATGTAGGACGACCTTTAGTACCGGTTCGTGCCAAGAACCGGTACTAAAGGTGCTGGAGGGGGCCCAGACTGACAACATCCTGCCACCACTCTCATTAGTACCGGTTCGTGGCACGAACCGGTGCTAAAGGTTAGCCACGAACCGGTACTAATGAGAGCGGCCCGCTAGCCGTTGGAACCGGCACTAATGTATACATGTGCTGGCTCAAATACAAACCGGCACTAATGTGCTTCACGTTTGACCCTTTTTCTACTAGTGAAGGTTACAGTCCGTGGGATGCATAATATGGGAGGGTGGAGGGAAAACTGCCTGGAAAAAAAATCTTTTCGAGTCTGAAATAGTCGCTCTCAATTGTAACCATAGAAGCTTGGCACGTTTTGACGAACCAGAGTTGCATGTGTGTTATAGAGTTTTTTCTTGCAATGTTAAGGCCTTTCTTTGCTCTATCTTGAAGACCTTTGTTCTACACGTCTTACTATGGGTTTTGAAGAAATAGATTTGTGTGATCTGACATGGTGAAAGAGAAGGTGCTCGTGATGAGATAGAATTGCACTATCTGTCTTTTATCGGGGTCCATAGAGCTAAATCCAAGTCATATATATCTCAGTAGCAATTCAGGTTCAAATACAACACCTTCTCTTCTATCTGTAATTAGCAATGTTGATTAACTATATGTGTATCATTACCTTGTCTGAATCATCGCATTGTTATGACTAATTTTCTCAACACGTGCAACACATCTACTAATAGTAATGTAAAACAGAGGAGTAGCAATCAAATAGTAGACCTAAGAATTAGAGGCCGAGCTCACCCGTGCGGACAGCCCAAGCCTAAAAACAGCCCATTACCACACCCGTACAGCCGAAGATTTTTGCCTTTTTTGCGAGGGACGGCCGTACCTTTTCTTTTGGAAACTGGCGGCCGTATCTTTTTCTTTTGGAGAAAACTGGCGGCCGTACATTTCCTTACCACTAATGACACGAGACATACCACTGAATCTTCTATAAATGGTGCACACACACGTACGCATCGATTAGTTGCCCTTTGACTTGATCGATCGCCGTCGTCGTACCCCAGGGCTAGCAGCCGCTTCTCAGAACGCTGCACGCGCGCTTCGCTGAGGGTTCGCCCAAGGTATGTTGTATGTATGTCCATCAGTCCATGGGTTCATTTACAGAGAACTAGTAGTAGCAACTTTTTGTTTGATCAATCACACATTATGCACTTGTTTGTTTGGAGACGCAAAGTTGATTGCAACTCTGAGTATTCTTGATCTTGGGGAGCAGACTTTTCGGCAGTACTTTACCATCTATATTGAAAAGAGTTTCTATAGTACTATCTCCGTCCTGGTTTATATGTCCTTTTTGTAGTTTATGTCAAATTTTGACCAAAGATTTAACTAATGAAATGTTAAAATGTCAATGCACCAACAAAAACTATATCATTGAATTCGTACATAGTTTTTAATGATATAATTTTTGATAACATGCATGAACAATTTGTTTGTTCAATCAATGATTAAAATTTGGCACGAAATATAATGGGGACCAATAAACCAGGATGGAGGTAGTATCCATCATTAATATCATCTACCTTGGGGAGATGACATTATTGGTTTATTTGATGGATTTGGCGATTGTAGAGGCTCCGCGGTAGATCTACTTTTAATCTAGTATGATGATGAGATCGAAGTTTTAATCTAGTATGATGATGACCCGAGGAGCGCTTTGCTCACTATTTATCTCATCAAATTCTCCGCTCCGATCAGTCCAAGTAATTTAATCATCTCATAGTGCTAACCTTTTCATCGTTATTTCCAGCACATTCCAGTATGATGATGAGATCGAAGTTTGCTGTGCTGGTGATCTTGATGATGGCGATCACAGCGCTCCTCGGGTCAAGCTCGGCGCGGCCATTGGGCGGCAATGCACGGGCTGGTGAGTCAGCTGACGTCGGCGTCTCTTGCGAGTCCATTATCCAGCCTTTCCAGCGGCTGTATTTGCAGAAGTTGCAGCTGCAGGGAGAGCCAGGGTCATCGTGCGAGACGAACAGCCCTAATGGTGGATGCCCACCCACACCTTCGGCTTAAGGGGGTTAGCTGCTAGCTAGCGAGAAACTTGGTTTATACAGTGTTGTTCCTTCATATTATACGTTCTTGGTTTAGTTTCGGTTAGCAGCTACTGCATTGGTTGGTTCCATCCTTAGACGAATAATTTCCCCAAAGAGAAAGTTGTAGTTTCTCAGTTTCAGTTAATGCAAACTATGTCTAAATCTGAGATATTTTTTCGAAAAGGGCGTTTTTTATTACTTAAAAGATTTAAGTATTACACCCGGCCTCTGCATAATTAAAATACACACAGCCAAATAGAGTCCTCTCACACAAATGAAAAATTTAAAAGGCGAAATACAAGACACATAGAGTCCGTATAACGCGTGGGGGTGGGGGGTGGGGGGGGGGGGGGGGGGGTGAGGATGTCTAAATCTGGGCTAGTAATGGCGGATAAGGGACCATATGCATCAGTATATAGTTACGAAATCTGTTTCAACTAGTTTAATGTGTTAATTTCTATGGAAATTCAATTTATGTGAGCCAACATGAATCAGACCACATATTTTGTCAATTTTAAAATCCACAAGTCCATTCTTCCTTGCTGCGAACGGCTGATTTTCTTACGCATGTGGCTTGCCTTTTTTTTTCGTTCTCTCTCTACTTTTCCTTTCTCGCCCCATACGAATTTTGTGAAAGAATGTACCATGCCTAAAACCACTTTGTGTGAGCTTTGAACATTATCAATTCTTTCCAGAATCTTAACCAAGCTTTTGAAAATGTTGACATAAGTTTAAAATTATCCAACCTTCAAAAAATATAAATCAGTATTTTAATTTGAACAAATCCAATTCTTTGTGAAGTATGAATGTTCAAACCTTTGACAACAAGAGAGGTAGAAACCATTGTCATTTGGGGGTGGGCAACATTGTGCATCATGACGTTGTCGCTTCCATCCTGTTGATCGTCTTTCCATGGCATCATCCTCGCGGCTAGGTGTCCGCTGGTTCTCCGCGCCACCGTACACGGTCATATATAGAACCAAAAATGTTGCCAAGGTGGTGTCTCCCACCTCTACCCTATTGTCAACCAAAAATGTTGCCAAGGTGGTGTCTCCCACCTCTACCCTATTGTCGTGTCTCCCGCGTCACCATCCTTCCATGTTCTTCAGCCCTAGCAGCAGCCACAGTGGTGTGCTCGTTCCCTTTGTATGAATGCGTGATTAATCCTTGCCCCATGATGGATTCTGCTCTGAATTGTCTTATACATGTTATACAATTTTGCTATGCATCTCATGCTCTATGGTGCATATTGTCCTGTAATATTTTGGTACAAATGTTTCAATTAGAATGTTTATTGTTATAAATGTGATTGAATGGCTCTATATTTTTCATGTTGTAATTAGAAAGTGATTCACTTGGGGAATCCTTCTCCCTTAGGCCTCGTTTGGTACGCGAGGGTTGGAGGGGATTTCAGAGGAGAATCCACGAGGGGCCCAGAAACCTCTACAATCCCCGACGGGCTGTTTGGTATGCGAGGTTTTGCTGGCCCAATCCACCCGATCCCCCCTCGATTCTCCTCGACCCACGCGGTTCAGAAGGCACGAGGAGGCCCTCGCGGAATTGGAGCCACGCGCGAGACCGGAGCCTGGTCCTCGCGCCGCCGTCGGCAGCAGCCTCCTCCTCGACACGCCGCCGTCGGCCGCAGCCTCCTCCTTGCGCCGCCGTCGTTCGAAAGGGATAGGCAAAGCAACACCCTCGCCGCCACTGAGAGGAGCCGCCCCGCCGCCGGATCTTCACCACCCCGCCGACGCCAGAGCGTCAACGTCCTCCGCCGGTTATTCCTGATGTGATTCCTCCCCTATCCCCACCTCTCCATCCCCTCCCCTAGAGTTAATTGCACAGAAGTACCACAATTCAGGCATCACATGCAGATTGGTACCACGATTGCTAATTTTTGCGTGTCAGTACCAACATTTGTCCAAATTTTTGCAAATTGGACTAAAACGCGTATTTATACGTATTGACGCCCGATCCGATAGGTCGGGCCCACCCGTCAGGTGCCACGCTGGCCAATCGGCGCGTGCCCGCGTGCTGACTAGGACGAGCCGGTGCGCTGCTGTCCTAACCGGCCCGGTCGCACCAGCTCCAGTCCGGCCGCACCATTCCCCTCCCCCTCCTCCTCCTCGCTCGAACCCTAGTCCATGGCGTCGGCGATTCCGCCAGTCGGCGGCGAGGGCGTCCACGGCAGCGGCGAGGGCGTCCACGGCGTCGGAGAGATGCCGTTCTGGCCTCCTAGCGGAACGGTTGGCGTCGACGGGGATGGCGGCGACGAGTCCAGCTCCGCGTACTCGACCGACGACGAGGAGTCGATGTTACTCACCATGGAGCAGCGGTTGCGGTTGGCGCATCAGTGGGTGGCGAACCCTAGCAGCAGCCATGAGTTGACGCATGGACTTGGCGGCGTGCTATAAGTACCCTTGTCCTACTCCTCTGATTCATCCAATTGGGCATTTTTAGGGTTTGTTCATCTTCTTCTTTATCTAGTTGGGGATTAGGTTTTATCCAATTGAAGTGACTAGACTAACCTAGTAACATAGTGTATTGCACTCTCAATTTAGTTCAATTACTGTGGCTCTCCAAATTGTTCTGTACTGTCTGGTACTGTAATTTAAGCTGTTTTGTACTTTACTGTTGCTCTCCAAAATTTGCTTTTGTGCTAAATTAGTAAATAATAGACTTACAGGTTACTTTAAATTGTAATGTACTGTACTGTTGCTCTCCAAATTAAGAGTAATTATAATGAATAAATGAAATTTAATTTTTTCTGTAGTTTGGATGAAGACATTTGGCAAGTAAGGATCCATTTTGATGCAAGAGAACCATTGGAGATGAAGCTGTGTGGTTCAGATATTACTTATCTGAATTTGGTTGCAGTGATGGAAACCCAAGGATTTAATGCATATGATTGTTTGTTTCACATTGAAAATCCATCTTTAGGAGAGAAAGGGCTAGATTTGGTAGACAGTCATGCAGAATTACGGATGATAAAGAGGAAGATCCAGGACAAATTGGTGCTTAATTTGCTAGTCAGGGCTTGTCCACCCCCTGATACTGATTTTGAGAGGCAACATTTTGAAAAGCCAGACTTGTCCACTGTGGTGTACCAAGAGCCTGTTGTTTATGATCTGAGTGAGCCTCCTATCTTAGCTGTTGATCAGGAAGGAGTAGTCTTTGAGAGTCAATGTAGCACACATCACCCTGTTGCTCCTGCTGGTGTTTGCACACAAGAAAGCAGAAATGCAACTAACAAGTTGAAAGCAGTTTTGGAAGAAGAAGAAGAGGGATATCAAGGATTTGAGGCTTATGAGGACAGTGATTCCTCTGATGAGGATGGTCAAATTGGAAGTTACCCTAATTACATGGTTGATGAAGAAGATGTAGAGGTGGAAGAGGGAAAGAGGCAGAGAGAGCTAGAAGTACAAGAGGAAGAATCAGATGATGATCAATCAGAAGAGGAAGAAATGCTGCATTATGAGGGTGACACTGAAGTTGAGGACCCATTTGAGGTAGAGGAAGATAGGACTTTTGAACAAGAAGAAGAAACTATAGTTGAACCTGTAAAGAAGAAGCAGAAGCTGCCAGTTAGAAGAGGCCCAACCACTAGGTCACATTGTAGTGAGCTACCAGAGGTTGAACCTGATTTCAGACCATCATCAGATGAAGAAGAGGAGGGGTTGTTGAGGGAGAGTGATGATGATGGTTTTCAGCCACTCTCTTTTGTCCTACGAAAGAAAAGGAAGAGTAGGGCAAAGAAAAGGCCTCCTAGGAAGTGGTACAATGAGAAAATGGAGCAACCACATGAGCAACTGTGTATGAAGTTGTGTTTTAGGGATCAGCATCAATTCAGAGAAGCTTTGTTGAATTTGCACATCACCCAGGCCAGGAATTTCAGGTATCACAGGAATTCAGATCAGAGGATAATTGTTGAGTGTACAGATAAAAAATGCCAGTTCTTAATGGTGGCAGCAGTTATAAAAGGGGAGAAAACATTTGTAATTAAGAAGATGAGACTAGAGCACACTTGCCCTAGTACCACTGAGACCACCAGGGTTAGTGCTAAGTGGCTAGCACAGAAATATGAGCATCTCTTTAGATCTGATATAACTACTGGTATTCAGACTATAATTGATGCATGCAATGAAAAATATGGTGTAGATGTGCCCAAGTGCATGGCATATAGGGCAAAGAACATAGCTATTGATGCTGTGTTAGGAGATCACAGGAAGCAATATCCTAGGCTTAAAGACTATGCTCAGACTGTCATGGACACAAACCCTGGGAGTAGAGTAATAGTCACTACTGTTACTCCAGTACCTAATGCAAAAATACCCCACCCAGGCCCAAGATTCCATGCCATGTTTTTTTGCCTTAATGGAGCAAGGGAGGGGTTTCTCAATGGGTGTAGGCCTTTCATTGGTTAGTTCTTGAACCTTGTGTGAACCATTTACATATTGTAGAGTACTCCATATTGTATCTCACTTGGAAATGTTGATTATGCAGGTGTTGATGGATGCTTCATTAAGCTCACTACAGGTGCTCAACTACTTGCTGCCACTGGTAGAGATGGCAACAACAACATATATCCACTGGCATTTGGCATAGTTGGTCAAGAGGACACTCAGAGTTGGTGTTGGTTTCTACACCAACTGAAAATTTGCCTAGGGGGAGAAGTGGGCAAGTTTGGAACTTATACTATAATGTCAGATAGACAAAAGGTATGTGTTTGCATATTTCATTCTGTTTTGAACAAGTGTTTGCATTAGCTTAGATTTTCAAATTGTTTGTAGCTTAGACTTGTTAAATTGTTTGTGTCAGGGGTTATTGAATGCAGTGAATGCTGTTTTTCCAAGTTGCAACCAAAGATTCTGCCTTAGACATTTATATGCAAATTTCCAAAATGCTGGGTTTAGGGGTGAAGATCTTAAGAAGTGCATGGATAATGCTAGCTATGCCTACAATGAACACAAATTTAATATTGCAATGAATGATCTTAGAGCTGAAAGTGAGGAAGCTTGGGAGTGGCTTACTGCAATACCAAAAAAAACATGGGCAAGGCATGCATTTGACACAAACTGCAAGACTGACTTGGTAGTGAACAACTTGTCAGAGGTGTTCAACAAGTACATTCTAGATGTTAGGAGAAAACCTATAAGGACAATGTGTGATGGGATAAAAGATAAGCAGATGGTGAGGTGGCACATGAAGAGAGAGAGAGTGTAAAGGAAGCAAGATGGGAGATAACACCTCATTACAGTGAGAAGCTAGAGATTGAGAAGGAGAGGGCCAGATACTGCAAGCCAATACAGGCAGGGGTCAACTTATGGCAAGTTACAAGTGGGCAGCAAACACATGCTGTCAACCTGGAACTTGAGACTTGTGGATGCAGGAAGTGGGACCTTAGTGGCATACCTTGCAACCATGCCATCTCTGCAATAAACAAGGCTAAAAGGAAACCAGAGGATTATGTCAGCAAATTCTTCAAGAAAGATTTTTATGCTGCAGCTTATGAACCAATGATCTTTCCTGTGCCTGGTGAGCATGATTGGACAAGGACCCCTGGTCCAGACATAGAACCACCTGCATTCAAAATCAAGAGAGGAAGAAGGAAAGAAAAGAGGATCAAGGGCAAATTTGAAGTACCAAAGCCAAAAGAAACTTCAAGAATGGGGACCATAACATGTGGCAATTGTGGTCTCCAAGGGCATAGGTACACAAACTGTCTTAAACAGTTGAAGCCTGAGCTAGCTTTGAGGAAGAATAAGCATGTGGTAATAATTTTTCACCTTCAAATATACTAATGTTTTCTTTCTTGTACATTTCTTTCTAGCATTATTAACTGTTTCCTTTTCTTTGCAAGGCTAATCCAAGTACCTCACAGCCAAGAGCTGCTGGTCCTTCTACTGCACCAACAGCAAGACAACCAAGACCTGCTGCTTCTGCTCCTACACCACCATCATCTGGAAGAAGAGGAGCTGGCAGAGGAGCTGGTGCTACTTCTACTACAACACCACCATCTGGCAGAGGAAGAGGAGCTGGCAGAGGAAGAGGAGCTGCTACTTCTACTACAACACCACCATCTGGAAGAGGAAGAGGAGCTGGCAGAGGAAGAGGAGCTGCTACTTCTACTACACCACCACCATCTGGAAGAGGAGCTGGCAGAGGCAGAGGAAGAGCTGGAAGAGGTGCTCCAATGCCATTCATTGCCCCAAGGCAATATGCTGACATTCCTACTGATGGCACACACACTGGATGGATGTCCTACTTCACTGCTAGCATGGGAGGTGGAGGAGCCATGTAATGTCAAATATTGTGGTGTTATTTTGGTTAAACTTGATGCTTGAGGTGGAGTACTGGTGGAGTACTCTAGTAATGTTGAACTTGATGCTTGTAATGTTTAACTGGATGGATATGTGGTTGAACTTTAGGTGATTATCTGAATGTTGAACTTTAGTTGGTTATCTGAACTTGCTACTGGATGCTGGTAATGAGAGTTGATTGTGACAAATCAGTACCACATTTGCAGATTATTGTGACAAATCAGTACCAATTCTGCTGCTAGCTGTTGCATGTCAGTACCAATATTGGGGCATCACATAACATGCAGTACCACATTTGGGGATTCTGACATGTGGGCCATCCACCTTTCCTACTATTAAAGTGTGACAGCACAAGATCTCACAGGAGTGTGGGGACGAAACTAGGGTTCATCCGCGCAGCCAAGGACAAATCTCAGAGGCGAGGCGCTGATTGGGGCCGGCGGCGGAGAGATGTCGTGGTCGTCCAGTGCCGGGTCCGCTCCCGGATTTCGTCGAGCTGCAGGAAGGAGGGGGGAGGAGTCGTGCTCGCCGGTGCGCTACCGCGAGAACCCAATGGCATACGAGCCTCCGGTGATGTGCCACTGTTCAACTCCGAGGAAGGCGCCAAGATGGATCTCCTGGAGCAGGCAGAACCCTGGTAGGAGGTACTACAGCTGCGTGGATGCTATGGTGAGTGCTGTTTTTTCCCTAATTTTCTTCCTCTTTCTTCTGTGCAATAATTTTTGGCAGCATGGTGAATTTGCTTGTGTATCTTAATAGCACGGTGGCTGTGGATTTGTGCAATGGCATGATGATCCATTGCCCACATTCTGGAGTGAGCTCATTGGGGATCTGCGTGATGAAGTATGGAGGCTTAAAGGTGCAACTGTTGCTAGATCTGAAGATCAATTTCCAATCCTGACTCCAAGTGAAGATGATGGCACAAGGGAGGCCATGTTTCTGTCTCTGCAAACTCAACTCAGAGAGAAGAATGCAGAGATTGCAGGGATTAGGGCCAAATTTCACAATGTGTTGTTTCTTTTCACTATATTTGTGCTTGGCTTAGTTGCAGGCAAGATATTAAGTTAGTTAGTTGCTTCAGTTGTAGCCAAGTTGTAATGGATCAAGTTGTAATGGATCAGTGAAGTTATCTTCTGATGCAATGAGATTTAGTGAGTCTTGTTCCTCTTTTATTGCAATGTACTGTCTGGTTTGCTGCAACATTGTCATAATGTACAATCTACATAATCAGCATAACCATAGCAATACATAACCATACATAATAAGAAACTGATCCATACATAGCAATACATAACCATTGTTCACAATACATAGAGGAGTTCCACTTCAAATGCATAGTTCATCCTTTTCTCACAAAAGGATGAATAGCATAACTACTACATACATACACAGCCATAGTTCACCATTAGTACAAGCATACAGTACACAACATTAGTTCCTAGATGCTAGGTCATTACACAACCATCATTCCCAAAAGGTCAGCAATGCCACTAATCTCATTTCATCTTCTTCACTTCTCCAAGATGGCTTGAATCCCCCTGAACTTCTCCTTCAACTTTTCATTCTGAAACTCTAACTGCCACTTCTCTTCAATATGCTTTTTATTTCCCTTAAGCAGATCAGCAACCTGAAGCTTCAACTCTAGCTTCTCTTGGGTGAGCTTCTCCTGACACTTAGTTAGCTCTGCATTCTTCAGCTCCAAATTCATACTAGCTTCAGTAAGCACTTGCTTCTCTTTCATTTTGTTCAACTTCAAGTTCTGAATGACTGTTGCTTGAGCTCTTGTCAGGTTGAGCAGCACCTCATACTTCTGAGTAAGTTGCTGGGTCTCTGCATCTTTCTTTGCCATCTTTGCCTTCATATCATCAGTCAGTTCTTTTCTTACCTCCTGCTGATATGTAATGGCAGACTGCAGATGCCTGAAATCCACCACCTTATCTTCCTGGAAGTTCATCAGCTCATGCACATCTTGGACTAGCTTGTCATAGTTGGCCTCCAGCTTGTTCTTCTCTTCTGTCAGATGGTGGATAGTGAAAGAATTCTCAAGATTGTCATTCACCCTAGCACTTTTGGCATCTTCAACCATTGCCCATAGCTTCAACAATGCATTCTGCATTGTTGGGGGCCACTGGTGATCAACCCATTCAACAAAGCCACAATTGCTACCTTCCTGCAAAAACAATAACAACAACAAAACAGTTCATACAGCAAGTAATTACACAAAATCACTGCAGTTGCCAAAAAGAATGTCTAAATTTAGCATCAGACCACTAAATTTAACAAGAGGAGCAACCACTTGAGTAGCTGACTGACTAGGTTCAGCCATTGTTCTAATGCAAAATATACTCATGCTTGACCTAAATAAGCTACTCTAACCACTATGAATCAAAATGTTGACACCAAGCAGAGTACTCCAGCAAACAGAGTTCAATATGGCACTGACCAAGTAAGAAAAAAAATCAGTATGCCTACAATCCTACAATACATACCGGCTGTGCACATGCTAAAAACCTCCTGCCAGTGTCTGTTCCTTCAAAGGCAACAAGCCTCTCAGATGCCATGCCGTGCTTCTCACATGGAGACATCACATCCAGCTCAAGCCCCTTGTAATCTGGATCTTCAATGGTGAAAGGAACCTGCAGAAGCTCGCACAAAGACAATGGCCAAATCAAAACCTAGCGAAATCAACCAAATCAAGAAATCCCAAATATGAAACCCTAACCCTAACCCTGTACTGACCTCGTTGAGACCGTCTGTGGAGGAAGAATGCATGTACGGGGGGCTAGAATGGTCGTCGCTGCTTTCGTCCTCCAAAACCATGGCGACGGCGGGGTGGTGCGGCGGCCGGCCGGCTGTCGGGACGCGGTCGGCGGCGATGGAGGAAATGAGCGAGGAGGAGGAGGGGGAGGGGAATGGTGCGGCCGGGCTGGAGCTGGTGCGACCGGGCCGGTTAGGACAAAAGCGCACCGGCTCGTCCTAGTCAGCACGCGGGCACGCGCCGATTGGCCAGCGTGGCACCTGACGGGTGGGCCCGACCTGTCGGATCGGGCGTCAATACGTATAAATACGCGTTTTAGTCCAATTTGCAAAAATTTGGACCAATGTTGGTACTGACACACAAAAATTAGCAATCGTGGTACCAATCTGCATGTGATGCCTGAATTGTGGTACTTCTGTGCAATTAACTCCCTCCCCTACAAACCCTAGAGCTGGCTCTTCTTGCTCCTCGTCCGACACCCAGCGGGCATGGCTCGATCTGAATAGTTTGTTGCGTCCATCGATGAGACTTCCTGCCTCCATGGTCATCCCTCTCCTCTCCTGAAAATCATTGGAACCCGGCTCTTGTGAGAACCAGTTCCTTGATTTGAATTTTGATAGAAGTGTGGGTTTTCATGTTGACAGAAATTAAGGTGTTTCTGGATGAGCTTTTACATTGACAGTTAACCAAGGTCCCTGGATGAACTTTTTCACATGAACATTGTTTAGTTTTGTCTGTCAACATAAATAAAAAACCCAAAATTATGGACTAGAAGCAAGGTCCCCGGCTGACAGTAAATAATTAGAGGGATTTAAATAATTAGAGTGTGGTTTGTCCAGCCTGCGTAGTAGGTCAATGGATATTGATATTGTTGGTATTGTTGGTTCAATGGATACTGATATTGTTGGTCCTGTCCCTTTGTTTCAATGGATACTGATATTGTTGGTTCCTTGTTAGTATGATTTGTTTTGGTCCCCATCCATAAATTGAGTCCAAGTCAATCAAATTATGTTGTGGATACGAAGAATTGTTGCAAGATTAGTTTTACACCATTTTAATTCAATAAGGAAATCCATCCCTGTCAAACAATGTTTTGTACGAAGGGGATGTGTGGCTGGAAGATGATTTGAGGTTTCAAGGGGATTGGGAGGAAGAGGGGGATTCACCAAATCCCCTGAAATCCCCTCCTCACCAAACTTTTCAAATCCACTCCTACCAAACGAGGCCTTAGGAGGTATCAGTAACCATACAGGATTCAACTCCCATAGGAGATAGCCTGCAGGCATTGCTCTGGTGACCAAGCTCGTGTCATGTGAGTAGTAAAAAACTGACCCACGTATCGCTCGGGAGGGGTGACACGGGAGATCCCAATCGACACCGCCAGGTCCCCATCCACACCGGAGCCACCCTCGCCGCCGTCGGTTGCCGCGGTGGCGGCGGGCTTGCCTCCTTGGGCACGACGCTCCCATCCAGCAGCCGACGTCTCCTCTCTGCTTGGTGGTTTGTTCCGTGAGGCGAACGACATATACCTTTCCTGTTGCTTGGAAGTAGTCGTCCGGTAACTGCATGGCAACATCGAGGGAGCTTAGAGGGAGGATGCTCAAGGACGAGTGGCCTCCAGATGTAGGCATGTGGCCTGCATCGGGTCATGTCACCGGGCCGTGTACGTGGGCTGTCTCTGGAATGGAGCTCCAGATCGAACCAGAATCTCGAGCAGTGGTGGCGGGGGCAAGGGCCAGGCGGCTGGATTTCCTCACGGATCTAGTTCCTCCCATGGCGCTTCGCCAGCTACTACGATGGGCTGCTTCCCGTCGTTGCCCGACGAGCTCTCGGCCCACTGAATCGCTCCCCTGCTCGTCTATATTCCAGACAAACGCCACCAGCTCCGCCTCCTTGATGCATCCTCCCCTCACCGCTGCTAGTGTGCCGCTGAGCAAAGCCCTTGCGGCGGCTTGCGGCGGGGCGATGATTTGGAGTTGATCACGGTGATGACCACTATGGTTGCACATCAGGAGGTGGTGATGGTAATGGTGGGTCCGTGTGGTGCAGAGGGTCTCCCTGAGAAAAGTAGACAGTAAAAGCCAAAATAGACCTTTTTAAAGCAAAATAGACTTCTTGACAGTGGGTCCCGCGGGAAACCGACGAGGGATGGTCACAATAAAGTATACAAATCATAGGTTTCATGTACGGTTCTAAAATAGCGGTGGGAACTGTGATATTTTTAGAGAATTTTATGACTTAGTGCGGATGGATGCATTTTTGGAAGGAACAAACGAGGATAAGATAAAATTTCTTTCAATTTTTTTATCCAAGTGAGCCCAGGGAAATAGGTAAAAGAAATTTCCATCCAAGATTTAATAACTGATCCATTCTCATCCTCGGTAAAGTCCATTCGAGTCACTTGTTGACTCACGATTACGCCTGTTACCGAGGATGAGAATGGATTAGAGTCACTTGTTGACTCACGATTACGCCTGTTACCGAGGATGAGAATGGATCAGTTATTAAATCTTGAGGCTTTGTCAGATGCGGCAGTTGGGCCTATGCGCGGGTTCTTGTTGGATTGCATGACCTCAGGCATGATTGCGGTGGCCACGAAAAGGGCTTTGTGAGGTTTCTTCCTCCAGATTCGCTGGTTGACTTTCGACGCGAGATGCAAACTATGGACGACAATTTGACGCGGACGAATGATTGTGCAACGACGGCGATCGTGCATCACATGCGGCTGCTTGGATCGCGGAAAAGTGGTGGGGACAACACTTGTGAAATTCATGGCAGTGCTACTCGAGCACCCGGTCTCGAGCTCCGCGATGAAAGCCTAGGTCTGACCCGAGTTGGTTATACCTTGCAATGCCGATGTTTTTATGTCGTTACCTTGTTGAAGACATTGCTCGGATATGCTTAGACAGATTTTTTAGGATGAAAATCTAGATGCTAACCTTGATTGGTTGACTCCGGTGACGCGACACTTGAGCATTATCCCTTCCCGAAGGAGTTGATATTGAAGAACCATGGAGTCCATGTGGTGTCATGAGATAGTTGGTGCATGATATGATCATTGTTATTGTGACGCCCCCGATTCAATCATACACTAATCATGCACGCAAACGTGTACGATCAAGATCAGGAACTCACGGGAAGATATCGCAACACAACTCTAAAAGTAAAATAAGTCATACAAGCATCATATTACAAGCCAGGGGCCTCGAGTGATCGAATACAAGTGCTCGGACATAAACAAGTCAGCGGAAGCAAAAACATCTGAGTACAGACATAAATTAAACAAGTTTCCATAAGATGGCTAGCACAAACTAGGATACAGATCGAAAGAGGCACAAGCCTCCTGCCTAGGATCCTCCTAAACTACTCCTGGTCGTCGGCGGCCTGAACGTAGTAGTAGGCACCATCGGTGCAGTAGGGGTTGTCATCGACAGTGGCGTCTGACTCCTGGGCTCCATCATCTGGTTGCGACGTCCGGGAAGAAGAGGAAAAGGGGGGAAAAGAGGGAGCAAAGCAACCGTGAGTATTCATCCAAAGCACTCGCAAGCAAGGAGCTACACTACATATGCATGGGTATCTGTGTAAAGAGGCAATATCGGTGGACTGAATTGAAGAATGCCAGAATAAGAGGGGGATAGCTAGTCCTATTGAAGACTACGCTTCTGGCAACCTCCATCTTGCAGCATGTAGAAGAGAGTAGATGGTAAGTTCACCAAGTATCATCGCATAGCATAATCCTACCCGGCGATCCTCCCCTCGTCGCCCTATGGGAAAGCGATCACCGGTTTGTCTCTGGAACTTGTCCGGGTGTGTTTTATTAAGTATCGGGTTCTAGTTGTCATAAGGTCAAGGTACAACTCCGAGTCGCCTGTTACCATGGACATGGCTATTCGAATAGATCAACTTCCCTGCAAGGGTGCACCACATTTCCCGACACGCTCGATCCCTCTGGCTGGGAACACTCTCATAGGTCATGTCCGACCTCGGGAGATCAACACGTCCCAACCCTACCTAGGCCTAACAGAGAGGTCAGCACGCCGGTCTAAATCCTAAGCGCGCAGGGGTCTGGACCCATCGCCCATTGCACACCTGCACGTTGTGTGGGTTGCCGAAAACAGACCTAGCCTCCCTAATACAAGAGCAGGCATTCCAGTCCAATCCGGCCTGCGCCGCTCAGACGCTGATGTCTAGAAGGCTTCGACTGATACCACAACGCCGGTTGCACATATCTTGTCCCACGTGGCGGTTAGTGCGTATAAGGTCAACGACCCAACACAGATCAAATACCAAGATCTCATTAAGCGTGTTATTTTGAAGTAACCGCGGACGCCGATCAGGGCCAGGCCCACCTCTCACTGAGGTGGTCTCATCCTGCCATGTCGCTCCTCCACAAAGATCCACTCAGAGGGCCGTTGGAAAAGTATGTCCTGTTAGCTCCCAATCCATGAATCAACCGCAGGTACTCAACGAGCCGACCCGACTTTAGTCACCACATGCATCACATAGTATGTATAAAAGTATATACCCGTGATCACCTCCCAAGTGATCACGACCCGATAGTATAGCAAGGCAGACGGGCAAGAATGTAGGGCCACAAATGATAAACTAGCATCCTATACTAAGCATTTAGGATTGCAGGTAAGGTATCAACAACTGTAGCAAAAATGACAGGCTATGCAACAAAATAGGATTAACCGAACAGTAACATGCTACACTACACTAATGCAAGCAGTAGAGGGAAGAATAGGCGATATCTGGTGATCAATGGGGGGCTTGCCTGGTTGCTCTGGCAAGAAGGAGGGGTCGTCAACTCCGTAGTCGACCGGGGCAGCAGCGGCGTCGGTCTCGTAGTCTACCGGAGAGAAGAGGGGGAAGTAAAACTAAATATAATGCAATGAAAGCAATACAAAGCGTAACATGGCAATACTTGGAGCTAGGTTGCCCCCAACGCGGTAGTAGGTGATACTGGCGAAGGGGGGAAACATCCGGGAAAGTATTCCTGGCGTTTCACGTTTTCGGACAGATGAACCGGAGGTGAAATGTTGCACGTTCGCTATGCTAGGGATGTGTGGCTGACAAACAGACCGCGTATTTGGATTCGCCTCATCGTTCTGAGAAACTTTCATGTAGAAAGTTTTTCAATCCGGGCTACGGTTGAATTCCTATGAATTTCTGAAGTTTTCTGAGAATCTCCAAAATTCTGCTAGGTCTGAGAAGACCTCAGTTTTAAACACCACTTAGCCGTTTTACGGAGGCTATTGCTATTGATCTGTACATCCTATAATTTTGTGCCTTATATCAATCGTGAGCATTTTCTGCGATCTACATGTTAGTATCCCTTTTATCCATATTAGAGCTCATTAGTTTGATCATCAATAGCTCTAAAGTAGCCATGAAAATAAAGCTGTTTTCAGTCTTTCACTTAACAGAACTTAGACTTTTGTCATTTTCATAGCATTTAAACCTCACACCTTTTGAATTTGGTCCAGTGAAATGTTTTGAACCTTGTCAAGTGTACTACATATCCTATAATTTTTACCCACATTGGGAAAAGTTTTGTTGTTGTCTTACTGCAGTTCAGGGCGCTAATTGATGCAGTTTTAGAAAAGCTAGCTACTGCTACAGTAACATTCAGTTTACTGTAGCAGCAACCTCAGAGCAACAAACCGCAGCGGCAGGAGCGGCCGCAAGCGCGAGCGGGCAGCCGCGGGCGCGGGCACGCGCAGACAGATAAGGGAGGCCACGACGGTCGGGCGCAGCGGCGCGACCGGTGCAACCGGCCAGCACGGTCCGAGATCAGCGTCAAGCGAATGGGGGAGGCCACGGCGGTCGGGAGCAGCGGCGTGGCCAGTGCGACCGGCCAGCACGGGCCTCGGTCAGCGGCAGGCGACTGGGGGAGGCTAGTGCGGGTGGCGCGGCACGGTAATAGCGGGGCAGCGGCGGCTGTAGTGACGAGTAGGAGGTGGCGCAGGGCGAAGCAGCAGCACAGCCGCGGCAGGCGAGCAGATGCGGCAGCAAGCAGCCGAGCAGAGCAAGGCAACGGAGGCGGGGCGAGCACGGCGCAACCGCAAGAAGGAGAAGAGGGCGGGGCGCGGTGTGAGCAGGGGGCTAGGGGAGCAGAGGTGCGTGCGGGGAACGGTGTGGCTGGACGTGGCCGCATTCGACGGCGGCGAGCTCACGGACGACGCTGGAGTTCAGGTGCGGTGGGTTCCGGCAAAACAGGGCATGGCGAGCGGCGGGGTTAGGTGCGTTGGGTTGCTGGCGCCACGCTGAACGCGGCGAAGGGCTCAAACGCGTGTTGCGGTAGCCATGGTGTCGGCGACAGCGGAACGGTGGCCGAAGCTACGGGCGGTGGGGAGAACATGCTGGAGCTTGAATCCGAGCTCGGAAAGGCACATGGGGTTGGCGGAGCTCACAGTGGTGCTAATAACGAGCTCGAGGAGGCTGGGCTCGTTAGAGGGGAGCGGATGGACGCGGTGACCACGGCAGATGTCGGTGAAGGGAACTGTCACGGGCGGCGTCATGGAGGCTCCCTGTATTCGATCTTGTGGCGTGGTCGACAAAGAGGAGACCTCCAAGGGGCAGCCAGTGGCCACGGCGACGGCGAAGACAAGGTGACGGTAGCGGGCGGTCGAGCTCGGGAGAAAGAGCGTGAGGCGCGAGGGGAAGGATGGGGATGTGCTTGGGTTCGCCAGAGAGCACGAGGGGGATCTTAATTGTTGAACATGCGTACATGTACATGAGTACATGTATGTAGGTCTAGGTCATGTATGCAGTACCTGAAGTATTTGTCTCCCTCTGTATGTACGTGTATCTTAGGAGACAAGATACCGGTCGCATCCCTTGTACCTATATATAGGTGCCTAGTGCACAATCAATCAATTATCGACGCACCAAATCATTCTCTACATGGTATCTATTGCAAGTCGATCTTCCAACTTCCGCTAACCCTAGCCGCCGCCTCGGGCCGCCGCCGCCGCCGCAATCTCCCGCCGCCGCCGCCCCAAGCCGCCGCCTCCACCTCTCCTCCCCGCGCGCCTTCCTTCCACCGCACACCTACCTCCCCACGCCGCGCCGCCCCTCCCCGCCGCTCCACCTGCCTCCCGCCTCCCTCCCCACGATTCCGCCGCCATGTCGTCCAACGCCTCCACCTACTCCAACCCCTTCGCCGTCGACCCCGCCGAGATCCGCGACATCAACGTCCACGCACGCGTCTCCGTCATCCTCAACGCCTCCAACTCCACGTACTTCGCGTGGAAGACGTACTTCACGCTGCTCTTCCGCGAGAACAATCTCGTGGACCACATGGATGGCACCATGGACTCCTGCGCCATGGTGGACGAGGCCGAGTGGACCGCGATCGACGCCACGATCATCCGGTGGTTCTTCACCACCATCTCCAAGCACTTGTTCCACACGGTCGTGAGCGCCGCCGACGACGCCCGCGCCATGTGGGTCAAGCTGAACGGCCTCTTCACCGACAACAAGCTTCAGCGCCGCGGTTTTTTGCAGCAGGAATTTTTTGACTGTCACCAGGATGAATAGTCCATTGATGACTACTGCCGCCGCCTGAAAACGTTGGCGGTCAAGCTCCGTAACATTGGAGCCAAGGTGGACGACGACCTCCTCCTTAGCACACTCACCGCCGGCCTCAACAAGGACTACGGCAACGCCGCCTCCAACCTCACCTTGATGCCGGAGCCCTCCTTCCCCAAGTTTGTGGCGTACTTGAGGTTGGAGGAGCGCCGGATGAAGGGGGTCAAGAAGCGCGTGCAGCACCACGCCCTCGCCACCGGCACCTCACGCGGCGCCCCTCCACTGGCCGCCCGACACGCGCTGCGCCAGCAGCCGCCGCCCGCTGTGCCTCCGGGGTACTTCCCCCTCCCGCCCGCGCCTCCCGCCCCTCCCACTGCCCCCTAGCAGCCGGGTGGCGGGTGCCGCGGCAACCGCCGCGGGGTCGGCCACAAGCAGCAACAGGCGCCGGGGGGGCCTCGTCAGCAGCAGCAGCAGGTGACTCCCCCATGGACGTACGACACCAACCCGTGGACCGGCATCGTCCACGCGTACTCCATGCCGGTCCCTCGGGCTCCGGCTCTGGGCATCCTTGGCCCCCGCCCGGCGGGTCACCAGGCCCTCTGCGCTACGCAGAACGCCGCTCCTTACAGCGGCTATGGTGCCGCCCCCCGTCAGCGCTCGCCTACGGGTCCGCGCCGGCCTATGGCGCCGCCGCCGCGCCGGCTTATGGGGCCGCGCCCGCCTATGGCGCTGCTGCTTCGGCCTTCGGGGCTTCCTCCGTGCCGGCCTACGGAGGGTTCTACCCTCCTCAGGTGCCGCCGCCGTGGGACCCGGCCTTGCTCCCTGCACTGCACTACGCCCCATCACCGAGCTCCTATGGTGGCGGTGGTGACTGGTACATGGACTCGGGCACCACTGCTCACATGACTGCTCATCCCGGTAACCTCACGTCTACCACTCCTGTTCATACTCCCACCTGTATCACCGTAGGTAACGGTTCCTCCCTACCCATTACTCACGTTGGTCATATGTCTTTTCCTTCTACTTCCATTCCTGTGCATATGTCTAATATTCTTGTGTCTCCTAACTTAGTCACTAATCTCGTTTCTGTTCGTCGCCTTGCTCGTGAGAATCCTATAACTGTTGAATTTGACGATATCGGTTTTTCTGTGAAGGACGCCCATTGAGGGAATCCTGGACTAGGGGGTGTCCGGATAGCCGAACTATCACCATCGGCCGGACTCCAAGACTATGAAGATACAAGATTGAAGACTTCGTCCCGTGTCCGGATGGGACTTTCCTTGGCGTGGAAGGCAAGCTTGGCGATACGGATATGTAGATCTCCTACCATTGTAACCGACTCTGTGTAACCCTAGCCCTCTCCGGTGTCTATGTAAACCGGATGGCTTTAGTCTGTAGGACGAACAACAATCATACCATAGGCTAGCTTCTAGGGTTTAGCCTCCTTGATCTCGTGGTAGATCTACTCTTGTAACACACATCATCAATATTAATCAAGCAGGACATAGGGTTTTTACCTCCATCAAGAGGGCCCAAACCTGGGTAAAATATCGTGTCCCTTGTCTCCTGTTACCATCCGCCTAGATGCACAGTTCGGGACCCCCTACCCGAGATCCGCCGGTTTTGACACCGACTTGGTGCTTTCATTGAGAGTTCCTCTGTGCCGTCGCAATCAGGAAGGATGCCTTTTCCCGTCTTTAAAGACGGCGCCGTCGTCAAGGAAGCTTTGGCCGCCGGCCAAACTATCCGGCTAGGTGGTTTTCTTATGACCGCCTGTTCGGCCACCGCTCCGACGGTGACCTCTCAGGTCATCAAAAGCGATCTTCACGTCTTCACGCCGCCGGCCAAACGAGCTCTTGGATCGCATCGCCGCCCTGGGAGTCGCTACAGACTACGATTAGATTGGTCTTAAAACCGATCTGAGAGAAATTAACTCTCCCCAGGCCACCCACCACGTTGTTGTGGTAGAGGAACAATGCGGCGACTCCTCTTCTATGTTAAAAACCAGCTATGTCCGGATTCCCGATCCCTTCATGCCGGATTCCCGCGGAGGGACGGACGTCAATCAAATACTGAACGTAAAGTCAGGCATCGGACCATATTTGTTGGAAGGCATCCAACAAACCAAGCTTCCAAATCCGGAAACTTCTTGGCCTTTGAGCCTCAGATCGGGCGGGGTTCCGAACTTAATTCCACCCGCCCACCCAAACATAAGCGATCTATCTCAAATACGGCAAGAGCCCGATGAAATAGTACATCATTACTGGGCCAGATTCCTCCTGGTTATGAACAGGATAAAGGACTGCCGTGAAGAAAGCGCGATTCCAATTTTTTGCAACAATTGCACGAACAAGGGAATCATAAACGCCATAAGTCGTCAAGAAGTTACACGCTTCACCGACCTAGCGACCATTGTACAAAAATACTGTGCGATGGAGAGCGCCTGGAAAACCGAAACCAGGTTTTGGGACAATCCGGCCCTGAATACAACCCCAGTCCGAAATAAAAGGGCGCGTCATACTCAAGCACCTGGATTAAAAACCAAAAAGCAAAAACCCCCTAAAGGGCATGGAACCGTACTGGAGGGATGGCTCAACAGACCCTGCAAAATCCACAGTACGGAGGGCACCACTCCAACACATAGCCTTCGAGCATGTTGGATACTACGGCAAGTGGCCAAAAGTGGCGAAGGCTTTCTAGCCCCGGACAACCAGCCCAACAGTACTAGTACGGTATTAAAAATCTTCGAGACTTTCGCGTCAAATAACATGCAGAAGCGAACAATCCGCAGCCTCGCCGAAGTCTACCAAGTAGCAACAACGAATCCATGGAGCGACACAGCTATCACCTTCAATGCCAGCGACGAACCTAAATTCCGAACAACTCGAGCACCAGCCGCATTGGTCCTCAGTATGATAGTGGACGACTTTCGTCTTACCAAGGTACTCATGGATGGCGGCAGCGGATTAAACCTCATCTATGAGGAAACTCTTCAAAAAATGGAAATTGACTGGAGCCGCATTGAGCGAAGCAGCACAACCTTCAGGGGAATAATCCCTAGTCGAGAAGTACACTGCACAGGAAAAATCACACTAGACGTAGTGTTCGGCTCGCCGGACAACTAGAGGTCTGAAGAGGTCACGTTCCAAGTGGCCCCATTCTGCAGAGGATATCACGCCTTGTTAGGGCGAGAGGCATTCACAATCTTCCAAGCTATACCCCATTACGGGTACATGAAGCTCAAAATGCCCGGGCCCAATGGAATAATCACTCTCGTCAGTGATCCAGATATAGCACTCCGCGCTAAAAATAATACAGCTGCACTGGCCCTAGAGGCATTATCCGAAGCCCTAGCGGCAGAGGAACTCACTGCGCTGCGCTCCATGGTGGATAGGGACGATGTGATACTCGATAAGAGGTCTAAGTCCACCTCTTTTAAACCAGCAGATGAAATAGTCAAATTCCAGGTCCATCCAATGGACCCCACAAAGACGGCCTCCATTGGGGCACAATTAAATCCTGATGTAGAAACCGCACTACGAGAATTCCTTTGGGAAAATTGGGACATTTTCGCCTGGCACCCTTCAGACATGCCAGGAATCCCACACAGGCTGGCAGAGCACAGCTTAAATATCCTAAAAGGATTCAAGCCAGTCAAACAGGCTCTTCGGCGATTTTCCGAACCCAAAAGACAGGCAATGGGAGAGGAGCTAGCCAAACTCTTAGAAGCCGGATTCATCAGAGATATCAAACATCCGGACTGGCTAGCCAACCTGGTAATGGTACCAAAAAAGGACAAATCCTGTCGCCTTTGTGTCGATTTCAAAGACCTTAACAAGGCCTGTCCAAAGGAACCTTTCCCTCTCCCTCGCATCGACCAAATCATCGATGCTACCGCATGGCACGATTCATTGTGCTTCCTCGACGCATACTCCGGATACCATCAAATCAAGATGGCGGAAAAAGACCAGGCTGCAACGGCATTTATTACTCCATACGGACCATTCTGCTTCAACACAATGCCCTTCAGACTCAAAAACACCGGCGCAACATATCAGCGCATGATTCAGACATGTCTGGCCACCCAGATAGGCAAAACAGTAGAGGCATACGTAGACGATGTGGTCGTCAAGACCAAACACATCGAAACTCTAGTAGACGACTTGAGGGTGACATTCGACAACCTCCGAGCATATGACATTAAGCTCAACCCGGAAAATGGTGTTTTCGGCATGCCAGCCGGAAAGCTCTTGGGCTTCATTGTATCCGGTAGAGGAATTGAAGCAAACCCAGCCAAGATCCGAGCTCTGTCACAATTGGATATCCCAAAAGACCTCAAGCAAATACAAAAACTAACTGGATGCGTGGCGGCTCTAAGACGCTTCATCTCCCGTTTGGGAGAAAAGGCACTGCCCCTCTATCGCCTCCTCCGGCGCACCGAACACTTCGAATGGACGGATGCTGCCACGGCCAGACTCGAAGAAATTAAAGCCGTATTGGCAACAAATCCGGTCCTGGCCGCGCCCAACCTGGGTGAACTGATGTTGTTATATATCGCAGCAACACATCAAGTTGTCAGCGCGGTACTCATCGTCGAACGAGAAACAGAAGGGCACAAATTCCCTCTTCAAAAACCAGTGTACTACGTATCCACTGTCTTAACTCCATGCAAGTCCCGGTACCCACACTATCAAAAGATAGCGTACGTGGTGTTCATGGCATCCCGGAAGCTGCGACACTACTTTCAAGAGTGTTCCATAACGGTGGCCTCCGAAGTACCTCTCAACGACATTATAAACAATCGCGATGCGACGGGCAGGATTGCAAAATGGGCCATTGAGCTCTTACCATTTGATATAACCTACAAACCACGGCGAGCTATCAAGTCGCAAGTTCTGGCTGACTTCATCGCCGAATGGACCGAAGCCGAACTCCCTAAAGAGTACGGCGCATACTCCAATTGGATCATGCATTTCGACAACTCCAAAATGTTGGCTGGCTTGGGAGCTGGCGTCGTCTTGACGTCCCCAACCGAAGACACAGTCCAATACGTGCTTCAAACAGTGTACACGGACTCCAACAATGCAGCCGAATATGAGGCCCTTCTACATGGCCCCCGGATGGCAATCTCCATGGGTATTCAACGCCTAGAGGTGCGCGGGGATTCAAACCTCGCAATATCCCAAGTAAATGGAGACTTTGATGCCAAGGATCCCAAAATGGCAGCCTACCGTAACGCTGTCCTAAAAATGTCAGCCCGGTTCGAAGGACTCGAATTCCACCATGTAGCCTGGGATAATAACCAGGCAGCAGACGTGTTGGCACGCATCGGCGCAAAACGCGACGCCGT
The DNA here is from genome assembly GCF_018294505.1 of Triticum aestivum. Classification (NCBI taxonomy): domain Eukaryota; kingdom Viridiplantae; phylum Streptophyta; class Magnoliopsida; order Poales; family Poaceae; genus Triticum; species Triticum aestivum. The sequence goes on along the minus strand of NC_057813.1, from coordinate 125,462,827 downwards.
CCCTCCAAACATCTTCCTGGAGCGGCTCTTTAAGCCATCCGTATTATGGGAAGAGGAGTCCGGAAATAACTATCCAGAACCAACTGCATCACCTAACGCAGAACATTCTGACACAATCGGCGGCTCAGCCAATGAAATAACAGATTCAGCCCACGAAATACTGGCAGTAATTGCCCCGTGGACGGAACCATTCCTAGCCTACTTAATCAGGGAGGAACTTCCCGAAGACCAAAATGAGGCCCGCTGCATAGTTCGGCGATCTAAAGCCTACAAGGTCCATGAGGGAGAACTTTATAAGAAAAGCACAACCGGAGTCCTTCAAAGGTGTATCTCCGAAGAGGAAGGGCGAAATCTCCTGGCTGAAATTCACGCCGGACTCGGCGGGCACCACGCCGCCGCCCGGGCCCTTGTAGGCAAGGCCTTTCGTATAGGATTTTATTGGCCGACCGCCCGGGCAGATGCTCAGGACTTAGTCCAACGATGCGTCGGTTGCCAGCTCTTTGCTAATCAGAGCCACATGCCACCCACCGCCCTCGAAACTATACCCATTACTTGGTCGTTCGCGGTCTGGGGGCTTGACATGGTTGGACCCCTTAAAGGGGGAACCCACAAGCACAAATACTTATTGGTCATGGTGGACAAATTCACCAAATGGATAGAGGCCAAGCCGGTTAAAACGGTAGAATCCGGACCTGTGATAGACTTCATATCCGGGGTAGTACACCGTTTTGGCATCCCCCATAGCATCATCACTGATAACGGCACGAATTTCACGGCCGACGAGGTTAAACTTTGGTGCAAAAAAAATGGGCATCAAGCTCGACTACGCTTCAGTCTACCACCCTCAAACTAATGGTCAAGTGGAACGAGCAAATGGTCTCATCATGAGCGGCATTAAACCCAGATTAGTGCGGTCCCTCACGGAATCTAACACGCACTGGGTAGAGGATCTCGACTCCATACTCTGGGGGCTGCGGACCACGCCAAACCGCACAACCGGATTCACACCATTTTTTATGGTATACGACGCTGAGGCAGTTTTGCCCTGCGATATAATTCATGACTCACCTCGCATGCGCATGTACGAGGAAAGAGAAGCCGAGTTGGATCGGCAGGACAGTTTGGACGCTTTAGAGGAGGAGCGCGACGTGGCAAAATCCCGTTCCGCATTCTATCAACAGAAGGCTCGAAGATATCAAAGCAGAGAAGTACGGGCCAAAACTTACAATGTTGGCGAGCTAGTTCTACGCCTGCCGGACAAGAAAAAGGACAAACTTAAGCCCAAATGGGAAGGTCCCTTCATCATCGACCAAGTCCTTACCGGCGGTGCATACCGTCTATGCAACGCATCTGACAACCGACTCGAGACAAACCCATGGAACGCAGCCCGTCTCCGAAGATTTTACGCCTAGCGCCGAACTCAGGGTTCGTCTCCTTCGTCCGTCCACCTTTCATGTTTTTTGCTGTCTTTGTTTTCCCTCCTTTTTCCTCCCTCTTTCAGTACAAACCTCTTGAGGGATAATCTGCGCTTTGTTCGCACTCACTCGATGTGCTACTCACACTCGTTATACCTGGGGGCTTCTTTAACAGAAGCTTATTTATATGGGCTTCATGCCCACCACATGTGTCACACTTCTGCATGTACCTTTTGATCACCATTATATGCATCGATATGACTTAAGTTTTGGCCAAGACGGGTTGCCTGGCTCCTGTGCTTACCCCTACGTTCTAGATTGTTCGGCTAGGAGGTAAAGGGAGCACCTCTGCGATTGTTACTGCCGGGTCAGCCGGATGTGCACCTCAGACTGGGTGAAGCCGAAGGCTAGCGTTCTTAAGGGAATATTCGGTCGGTGACCTGAAAGATGATTTATTACTTACTTATTTATCTGCCCCCAGATGCTTTTTCTGCTATTTTCGCAGTCCGGACATGCACTTTAGGGCATGCCTCCCAGGGAAAGGAACCCTTAACGGAACTATTCTCCCTGGAAGATGTTTCTTACTAACCATGTAATATAACATAGCTAGTTGGGCACTTGTCTGATAAAGCAATTATGACCCCTACGCCTTGTCTCCATGCATGCCCCGGTTCTTTTATAACCGTAAGGGTATTAGGACACACTCCGGACTGTTGGGTCCCGAGGTTGAAGCGAAAAGGTCCGCAAAGGCAAACGATCTACAATCCGGCTAGAAGGCATTTTACATGTCATTTTAAAATTACATCGTCAAACAGACTGATTGTACTCCTCTTCAATCCCATCTAACAGGCTGTCTAATTTACAATCCTGTTGGGAATATTTCACGGCCAACTCTACTTGGCCGTACATCAGGCTCACAGGGATCTCCTTCCCATCGGGCCCCACAGGTCCGACCTCGGCCATGTGGTTTGGGTCAGCCTTCGGGTACCGCGTCTTCACCATGGCCCAGGCCTCCCTGGCGCCTTGACGGCAGGCCGATATCTTCCACAGACGGAGACGCCGCCGTACTCCATGAAGCTTCTCAGCAAGCCCTCCAAGACCCTCGGGTAGGGAGACGGAAGGCCATAAGGCCTGCACGACGCTGCTCATCGCCTGCCGAACACGTTCGTGCAGTTACAGCAGCTCGGGAAGAGGGTCTCCCGTGGAACCAGGCATCTCCTCCGCCGGACGACCTGTGAGCACACCTACAGACACATTTCTGTCAATCGACTTCCTCGCCGAACTCTTCTTTTCAAAAAAGTTTGCTCAAGCACTTACTATAAATGCCGCGACGAAGCCGCCGATTCTCCTTTACGGAGTTAGACAGCTGGACCCAAACATCTTTTAGTTCTTCGCCCAGCTGGGTGTTGGCATCTTGGAGTTTGTTCCTCTCCTGCTGCACCCTCATAAGCACCCTCTCGCCGGCCTTCAACTGGCGCAACAGCTGTTGCTTGTCCGGATCTAGTCCGGCACCCTCTGCAATATTATTGTCAGACTATACACACACGCCGAACTTCATAAACTACTTCCTTCAAAATATGAATTACCAGAGGGGGTCTCCGTGGCTCCCCCGGCAGCGGCTAGTGCGGCCTCAAGTTGGGCCTTGCATTCTTGAAGCTCCTGAGACAGGTGGGTATTCTTCTCAGTAAGATCCTGCATAACAAATGATCCTTAAATCAGTTAGTTTAACTATTTTAAGTCTAGGGGGGCTACTGGCATATATAACTATTAAAATTCCTTACCTGTATGTCCTTTACATACTGCTCCGTGGCTCTGGTTAAACCATCTTGAGCAGCACGGAGGTGCGCGTCTCCCGCATTAAAGGCATTTAACGCCTCAGGGGAGAAACACGCGTCACGAAGAACTGTCCGACGGCGCCTGTGATTCATGGCGCTCTCCACCTCAGACCTGGTGGCGGACAACCTATCGGCATCCTCCGTTGGAGGAGCATCCGGCTCGCGCCTTGTGCTCGCCTCCCCCTCCGGACCAGGCGTTGGAGCCTGGCTGGCGGAGGCTTGGTGGGCACCCTCACCGGACTCAGTCCGGCGAGCGCTCTTTCTCCTGGAAGAATCATGAGCATTAATATGCCTCCCAGGAGTCTTTACCTTAAAAGACAATGGTGCACCATACCTTTGCGGTGACGTTTCGATTCGCGCCGCACTCCTCTTCCGCCTGCTAGGCCACACTGACCTCGTTTGGTCAGTCGCCGCAGGCTCGGCTTCCTGCCGTAAAGGCACCTCCTGCCAAGCACCATTGGTGCATGGTGGTCAGAAATAAGCATTAAAAAAGTAACAGTGTCAGGACTTCGATCGTACTCACCTGGGAAGCCGGACACAAATCGGGGTAGTCAGCCATAATGGCGACTAAAGCATTATCTATGCTGAGCTGGTGGAACACCCCGTCAATCAAATCCACCTTTACATCCGGATCCTCTTCGGAGGCCGGATCAAGGGATCTTCCCGGACCTCGGGTTGTGGAGTTGGTCTTTCTATGCCCACCACATCCCGGCGTATTTCCCGCGTCGAAATCATAAAGTAAGACACTTACCTTTGAAAGCACGGATCAGATATATAAGCGTCCGCTTACCCAGCTCCAAGGGTTATTCATGGAGAATCCATTCAATGGATTCGTGCGGAGGAAGTCCTCCTTCTCCCCCTTGTACAAGCCGGACAGGATCTTCACCAGATCGGCGGCCGATCCCGGCCCCGTGCGGCCATGACGGGTGGCGTCATTCTCCCCGTTAAAATCCCACATGGGGTGGCCCCTATATTGGAGCGGCTGCACCCCTCGCATAATGCATGTGGCCATGACTCCAATCATGGTTAATCCAGAATGGGCTAGTAGCCGTATCCGGCCCATCAGATAGTGGACGCTCCTATCATCTTCTGTTGAGGGCTCCGCGAACGCCAACTCAGGCGTTTCTTCAGAGGAGCGTTTCTAAACTCCGGGAGGCCGATCCGAACTGGATCCGGCAGCGGGGCGTCTTCCATATAGAACCACTCTGAAGGCCAGTCTTCGGACGCCTTCTTCGGGGTTCCGAATAGATATCCGGTCCCCGCGATGCGCCATATTTCGGCTCCGCCCACTTGATATATCGACCCCTCGTGAGAACGGGGTACGAGGCAAAACAGCCCCTTCCACAGTGCAAAATGGGGCTCGATGCCCAAGAACAGCTCGCAAAGAGCTACAAAGCCCGCGATGTGCAAAATAGAGGCAAGCGTGAGGTGGTGAAGTTGGAGTCCATAGAACTCCAGGAGCCCCCGGAGAAACGGATGTATAGGAAATCTGAGTCCCCTTATTAAGTAGGGGACGAAGCATACCCGCTCTCCTTTGGAGGGATTGGGGACGCTCTCCGCCTGCTTCCCACCCTTGTAGGTGGCCAGTCCGGCTCGAACCGGAACCATAAAGTCCGGGGGAAGGTATCCCTCTGTTTGGAGCGTCACTAACTCGCTATGCGGGACTGAGCATCTCCTCCAATCTCCTGGCTGAGGACTGGGAGCGCGAGAAGAGGAGCCGCGTCGACTGTCCATGTTGGAATGGATTTTTTTGTCGGATGCGCCTCGATGAGTACTTGCAGAAGGAGGATGGTGTGATTTGGATCTAGGATCCTCGCCTCTCTTATAGGCAGCTTATTCGCGCAGCTAGGGGGTAAAACGTAAGAATACCCTGGCTTTTCGCATTCGTACGACACGTGGAAGAAGGCCATTATTGGACGTAGAATCCAAGGAGCGCAACATTTATGAAGCAACCGGACACTATCCAGCAAACACATGGAGCATGAAGGAGAACCCGCCTTGCAAACGCCGAAGACAACATACGCGCTGGACTCGTCGTCATTGAAGCCTGGTTCGGGGGCTACTGAGGGAGTCCTGGACTAGGGGGTGTCCGGATAGCCGAACTATCACCATCGGCCGGACTCCAAGACTATGAAGATACAAGATTGAAGACTTCGTCCCGTGTCCGGATGGGACTTTCCTTGTGGTGGAAGGCAAGCTTGGTGATACGGATATGTAGATCTTCTACCATTGTAACCGACTCTGTGTAACCCTAGCCCTCTCCGGTGTCTATATAAACCGGATGACTTTAGTACGTAGGACGAACAACAATCATACCATAGGCTAGCTTCTAGGGTTTAGCCTCCTTGATCTCGTGGTAGATCTACTCTTGTAACACACATCATCAATATTAATCAAGCAGGACGTAGGGTTTTACCTCCATTAAGAGGGCCCAAACCTGGGTAAAACATCGTGTCCCTTGTCTCCTGTTACCATCCGCCTAGACGCACAGTTCGGGACCCCCTACCCGAGATCCGCCGGTTTTGACACCGACACCCATACATGGATGGTGCTCCACCGATTTGATAGCCCGGACGAGCTTTACCCAGTGCATCCCTCCGATGCCACCACCACTCGTCGCCCCGCCGCCTTCGCCGCCAGTGTCGATCTTTGGCATGCCCATTTTGGTCATCCCAACTCCACCATTATGCGTCAGATTCTTCCGAGTTTTTCCTTCTCATGTAATAAAGTCAACGATCACACTTATGAGGCTTGTCATCTTGGCAAGCACATTCATCTTCCCTTTAGCGAGTCTACAAACATTTCCACCTTTCCGTTTCAGTTATTGCATAGTGATGTTTGGACGTCCCCGATTGCTAGCAACACGGGCTATTTATACTATCTGGTGATATTGGATGATTTTACTCATTATGTGTGGACCTTCCCTCTCCGTCGCAAGTCCGACGCTCTTGCCACACTCACCGCTTTTTATTCATATGTCACCACACAGTTCGGTCGTCCTATTCTTGCCTTGCAAACTGACAACGGCAAGGAGTTTGACAACGTCGCCGTCCGCAATTTACTTGCGTCCCACGACACCATCTTTCGCCTCACCTGCCCCTACACGTCTCAGCAGAATGGTCGCGCTGAGCGCATCTTTCGCACGCTGAATGAGCGTGTCTGCACGTTGCTCTTCCACTCCTACGTGCCTCCTCGGTTTTGGCCAGACGTGCTCGCGACCGCCAGCCTACTCATTAACATTCGCCCCTATCGTTCCCGCTGGAACTACACCCCTCACTAGCTCCTCTTCGGTGCGGTTCCATCTTATGATGGTCTTTGCATTTTCGGGTGTCTCTGTTATCCTAGCACCGCCTCCACTGCTCCTCACAAACTCGCGGCCCGGTCCCTTCCCTGCATCTTTCTTGGCTATCCTCCCAACACCAAAGGTTACCGGTGCTATGATCCAGTCTCCCACCGCGTTTTCACTTCACGGCATGTGTACTTTGATGAGCTCGTGTTCCCGTTTTAGCAGGTACCGTCAGCTTCGGAGTCATCTGCGGCGCGGTTCGTCCCTTCCACCACCTCTAGCGGACTGCCTTGCCGCGGCCCGGGTCCGGCCCTGCCCGCGCTCCCCGCGCCGGCGGCCCCTGGCGCTGCGGCTCCTACCGCGGCCCCTGATGCAGCGGC